>NC_135876.1:1705741-1943241 GCF_031162955.1 Sander vitreus | reverse complement strand
ATTTAACTGAGTTGTACCTCTTCTATCACGCGTACAGATAATTGGCCAGCATCCCAATAAATAGGAATTCAGTCAAATTACAACAGTCTGCTTGCACAGCACATTCTCTCATCATGTGCAGCCCACACTACTGCCAACTGGCTGAGCCAAAGGACTACACGCTTCTATGTAATATTACTGAGTGAATGTTTCATTTTGTATATATTTTGGTTAACATGCAGATAGTAGCCCTTCATTCTTCATTGCAAAACTTTCTTTTATAAATCAGAAAGTTTGCACACAGCCCACATTATGTTACCCTGCTAGCTAGCCCACCACACGCTAAGGCTGAGCAATTGTATCGATTCTGTGATATAAATCGCTATTTTCTTTTCCCAAGAAAGTATCGATTTTTAAGCCGCGACTATCGATACATAAGTTCCATTCAAATCCCCCGTGTTTACCCCCGTTCGCGTTGCAGGGCAGTCGGGACTCACCCGGTAACGGCGAGCGGATGAGCCTCTCAAAATCTGACGAAAATCTTTGAAACTGACCTTTGTTGATCTGAAATGAAGACAGATTCAGCAACTGCACGGCCTATTTCTCGCTTAAAATGTTTTCAGAGACACGTTTCGGTGAACTATTTTAGTAAAATATGAGATTGTATTCTGAACGAGCCGCCATGACAGTCTGGCTGTGAATTTCCGGAGAAAAAAGAACCACGTGACGCGTTTGTCCAATCAGCTGCCGGTTTTCATTTTCTGGGAAACAATCGGACTGTTAATGGAAACAATACAGAGCAGCGCCGCCTGCTGCTATGGAGACGTATTACGTTTCGCGCAGAGCGTACGCTCAAGTCGGCGTTTCTTCGGTGTGTTCTGAGGAGAAGCCATGGTGCGATGTTTACTTACCTGGTGGCTAGACTGGCTACCTCATATGTTCAGTGTCAAGCTAAAAAAAGCTGTCAAAGAAACTGTTCAGAACAGGCCACTTGCTGCACTTTTTAACTCTCCATTGTTAATTGCAATACTGCTTTCAATAAATGGAACTCATTTTCTCAACACATCTTTGATTCATTTTGTCCAGCATTTGCAAGCTGTAGACTCTCTGTCCTGTCAGAGACATATATTGTGTAATTGATGTTTTTAGTTTTCAGTTCAATTAATTAAATCCAAGTAAATGGAACACTCACAAGATGTCACCATATCACTGTCCCCTTTAAATCTTTCAGAAAATAATGTAAGTGCATCGAATTATATTGAATCGTATCGTTGGCTAAATATCGTGATATATATCGTATCGTGAGCTGAATATCGTGTATCGTATCGTAAGATTAGTGTATCGCTACAGCCCTAATACAAGGTAATGGAGCCTTTTATACATTGCTGTGTTTCTTTAGAAATAAACAACGGACACATAGAGTCTTTAAACGCTTCAGATGTAAAGTTATTCTCTGTCAAAGTGACGTCAGAATGAATGGCAGTCAATGGGATGCTAACGGGAGGTGATGGCTTTTTAGCATCAAAATGGTGCCATAGGAGGTACGCGTTCCGAGGAGAAGCTTACCCCCTTGAGTAGAACTGATGTTTTGGTACAAAACATCTGAATCACAACCAATCCAGTTCAGGGAATTAAAAGCTCTGTAATACAATCAACATCAATCAGTCACCAGCTTTTACAACTACACTGATTTCACAGTAAACATAACGTGTTTCACCATTCACTGCCAGTTTGATACTAATGGAAAGCATTACCGGCTGTACTGGAGCCATTTACTACTGTGTGGAGTATTGATCACTGCAGATCATAAATGCTCTTCCTGGGTCAAGATGTCTGGTACTAGGCCTGCATGATTCAGGGAAAAATATGAATCACGATTTTTTAGCTTAGAATTGATATCACGATTCTCTGCCACAATTTGTTTCTCACGAAGTGTTATTTTTATTGCACACATGAACCATGACAAAACAAAACAAATTGGCAGTACCAAACATAGATTTTTTTGGCACCTAGAGCACATTGCACATCACCCCAAGCCTGTAAAAATAGAGGCTTCAATGAATAAATCAAATGAAGTACATACTGGCCATTTAAGTTCAGTAGGCTACTAAAAATAGTGACATAACACATTGAACTAAATATGGCCCTGATACAGGCTCTATCTGAACTCCTTGAACATGTCTTTACATCATTAAAACATGTCAATCAACATGCTGCAGCTTCAGTCTCTAGAGAAATGGAGTTTGTCAACTGCCAATTTAAGTACAGTATCAAAAACAGAATGATTTCTTAGCACGCTCTTTAACTGCCTGCCTTTCATGTCTTCAGCTGTCCTATCAAAATAAAAGCCAAAAATAAATAAATCGAAGTCATTTAAAACTTAAATCGCGAACAGGGTGAATCGAGATCGCAATTTTATGAACGATTAATCGTGCAGGCCTACCTGGTACATATGGTCTCACTAATTACATGGCAGTCGCTCAATCGTACACAATCAACAGGCTATGGTCACAGTAAGACTGAATGAATGATAAAATCATTTTTATTATTGTGTCGTGCATAAAAAACAAATATGCCCAGCCCAAACAGGCTTGCAAGACACCGTTGTTTACAGCAAAGGACCAGATACCAGAATAGCAACATAAATTACATTATTTAAAACAAATAAACCTTCTTGTTGTTTTTCCCCTGCTTTAGAGACAGAGGTCGCCAACTGATATACATTCAATTTAAACGACCACTCGGCATTGCCGTCATCAGTCCACCAAAACATTTCAGGATTTTGAACAGACATTTCATTTAAGATGGGTGTTCTTAACCCATCATAATTTCCTGTACTATAAGAGCTAGATTTGCGGGATTTGATGAAACTATGCCCAATACCCGCAATGAAATTTAGGACCTATGAAAGTGTGCACCCACTGAACTATTATTGCAACTTGCAAGTACTGTAAGGTCATTTGGAACAGCTATAAACACTTTTACCTTTAGATGTGGACAGACAACGCTTCTATCAAGCATCCCCCAATCTGGGCCACAAAGCATAACCATGCTGCACCTTAACAACGGGCTCAGGCAAATATAAGGGAGCATTATTATGTAAGGATAATAATGCAGTCCTTGTCCCAGACTAAACTGCCCTCAGCAGCAGCATTGTTTGGCAAAATGGATGATGGATTTCCTCAGCTTCCTGATTCCTAGAGGACCTAGACAGAGGCTGGGATGGAGCAGCCTGCTCCTTGAGGAGAGTATCCTGCTACAGTCAGGACAACCCTGGACCCGACTGTGGAGCAGAGATGGACTTTCCTGCACCCCAGTTTGAACCCTGACTCTTCCTTGACCTGGAAAACTCCCAAATAAGCTTCAACATACAAGGTCATATAATAGCAGAGGATATTATTTGACATGTTTCAAGAGGAATTATGACTCCAAGTCATTGTGGGCAGACATGAAAAGAAGAGGAGGAAACTGCAGCAGATTATCTATCAAGTTTGTTTTAAGTATCTGGGTGGGAGGCAAGAAGACATGGGAGTCAATGGCTAGCAGTTCCAGTCAATTGACATTCCACAGGCTGAGAAGAATTTAGGATCTTTCCAACTGAGTAACTCTAGGAACCTATTAGTTCGGCTCCTTCCTTCCTTCCTTCCTTCCTTCATTTATATGTATTGACGTGACAAAGTCCTTTCATTTCTATGCTGAAAATATGTATATCACAATCAATTATGCTTTTGATATGATAATACTTTGTCAGAACAAGTCTGACATTTTTCTTGCATCCCAGCAGCTACATTTGCAATATTAACTCAGACAAAGATTTAAGCATACATGCAACATTACAGTCACACACAAGACAATAAATGTAACACCCTTTGCTGTACATCTGATCTGGGATTAAGCTCCATATTTAGTTTTTAGGATTGACTGGTGCACAAGAAAGTTCTTCAGTAAAACCTTGTACCTCCGGGTAATATTAATACACTGCTAGTTTCATCATTTGAAGCGGGCATGGACTGTAACATGGCCAAAAGAGCTCGATAAATACAGATGACCAATGGCCTAGAAGCGTTCAGTCAACTTTCCATTTTTATGGTGCTACCATAAAAGTTAAACATTGAACTTTTTATTTTTTCCTAAAACCGAAATGAATGCCACACTGGCAGCTGCTCTAAAAGACACAAACATTTCCTGAAAGCTAACATGCTAATGGGTCACTTCATTCAGTACTGTATGTATGTACAAATCAACCACCTGACTGATCACCTTTTCATTTTTGGCGTCGGTCAACTGGATAAAAATAGAAACTTTACGACAGAAGGTAGCAGAAGGTCATTCTACTCTGAGGTTTTCTCATTTTTGCCCTTTGTGTTGAACAAACAGACGGAACAACTTTGAATAGAGTAAAAAAAGTCCTTTCTGTGCCCCTCATCATCCTCTATCGGTCTCATCACATTCCTGGAAAACAAAACCCCACATATTCAAAGGATGTAACAGCTTTTGAAATAACTCTTTGTTTTCCTACTTGAAACTTTCTGGAAAGAAAGATGGCATTCTGGACTTTCTTTCTGCCATGGCCTGATTATATTAAAACAGAATACCATTTAAAAATACATAATACAAGAGCATTATGATTCCTCCCAAAGCTAGACAGTGTAAAGCCAGGATACAAACATCCGTCTGTGTGATCATCCTTCAAATGCTAAATATACAGAGGGGGAAAACTGTCAATCCAGTAGTGACACAGATAAATGAAGGAGCTTCAATACAAATTCTTCATCAAAAAGTTATGTCTAATATTAAGAGAATATTTTCCTCAGTGGCTAGCCAATCTAACCTATTATCTTCGTCCCTGAACCCTAGTGAAAATAATATAATTTATGACTTACTTTCTACATTTGGCTACATTAGATGCTTTCCATTGGACTCATGATGAAGTGGGAACATTATTATGACATTTAATCCAATCAGTGATGATGTACATCTACCTCCTACTGCTTATAAAAAAGGGTTAAAACCAATTGTCTTTCATGCATCATAATAAGCTATTAATTGATATAAATGTGTTGTTTTTAAGCCTTTTTCACACATAGTTCCTTGTAACTTACTTGGAAAACCTTTCATGCAACGCTAGTTGCAGACACATTCAGGAACATTCCTGCCTTGCGTTTTTTCACCCTTGCAATGGCAATGCCATGACAGACGGGGGAAGGGACAGCCAACAGGGCTTATCCCTGCAATGTGGGGGGAAATTGGCGGAACAGATTTCCCTGCATATCGATTTATAGACAATGAGCACCTACACTGGACAAAAATAGATACTTTTTTGATCCTTAAACAAAATCTTCATTTCATGTCTTGGAAACGAAATATAGCCTATCACAACACAGCAGATTTTTTTGGTCATTCAATAAATAGTCTATATAAAATAACCACATGATAAGCCTATTTGTGTTTACTCCTGTGTGAATTTAATGCTTAACAAACAAAGAGTACTTTGAAGAGTATTTTCTCGTTTTATTAAGAACTTTAGTGCAAAATTAACATAACGTCAGGATCAGAACATAAAGTGTTGTCCAAATGACATAAATATGCTGTAAAACAGTTCCACCACACAGTCTCATTTACTGTAACAGTTCATCATCTCTGTAGTCTAAACTTCACACACACACACACACACACACACACACACACACACACACACACACAGTGCATTTCACAATCTTTGTGGGGACCCGTCATTGACATAATGCATTCCCTAGCCCCTTACCCTAACCTTAACCATCCCAACTAAATGCCTAACCTTAACCTCACCCTAACCAGAACCTCATTCTAACCCTAATCCTAAAACCAAGTCTTAACCCTCAAACAGACCTTTAAAGTTGTGGGGTCCAGCATTTTGGCCCCACAAAGCTGTCCGGACCCCACAAGTATACTGTATAGACCTCACCAATGTAGTTAAACAAGAAGAACATATATATACACACACACACACACACTTGTATAGAATTTACAGTATGTCTGGATCTGCATGGTTGCTGTGGTTCCCATACAGCTGTTTTAGTAGGGGATCCACACAAAGGTTCAGCAGTGAGATCCAATTCCACTGCTGACCTTTTATTTGATTAAATACTGTACAACGTGGACACAAACTCATCCATTCCCTATCTGGAAGTGGCTGCATGGACATTATTGCTAAAGGCACTTTATACAAATGACCTACTGAGGGAAACTTGACCAGTGGGTAAGGTTAAGTGTTGTGTGCTGTATTTTCTTTCACTTTTGGTTTCTATGAGCAACCACATGACCAACCATCCCACCAACTCTACAATTACCCTCCTCCCTAACCAAAGGTTCAAGGATAACGTCTGACATTAGATTTTGGCACGGATGCTTAACTGATCATTTGTCCAATTCGTCCTGAAAGTGGGTCATTTGTTACACAGCTGGCCATTTGGATAAAAATACATTCAGCTACAGCAAATGTCATCCACCAACATCAGTGAGAGTTAGAGCTGCGAAGATGAATCAAATAGTTGTCAACTATTTAATTAATCGCCAGGTATTTTTGATAATCGATTAATCGCTTTGATTGTAAAAATATGTTGTGGTTTCTTCTCTCCTCTGTGACAGTAAACCGAATATCTTTGAGTTGTGGACAAAACAAGACATTTGAGGACGTCATCTGTGGCTTTGGGAAACACCGATCGACATTTTTCACCCTTTTCTGACATTTTAGAGACCAAAACAACTAATCTATCGATCGAGAAAATAATCGACAATGATAATAATCGTTAGGGACAGCCCTAGTGAGAATCACAGATAGTTTAAGTTTAGTTTTGCATGCTGCATTAAACACAAGATTTAACGACAGGCCATTAAGTCTGATTTCACCTTTGCAGTGCAGAAGTTTTTCCCAGAATCCAAAACTGTCCACAACTATAAAACTACTGAGAGTGGTATTTGATATTGGCAAGAAAGAGTGGTAATGTAGTAGAATCTGAAAAGTTGGGCTGATGTATTTATAAAATAGTTAGGGGATAAAACAGATGTTCCTCTTTTTTTTTTTTTTTCAACGTTTTCATCACTGGAAATAGCTGCTGTAAGTGGCACCAGTCCTGCTGTGGTATTTCTATTAAAGCGGTTGCAGTGAATGCTTTTCAATGTAGTTTTTCCTCTTAGAGTTTTTCTCAGTCGCTTTGGTACATTTCTCAAATCATTCTTAACTTTGCAAACCAGTAAGTCGATTTCTCAACAACTGCCTCCACCATACAGAACTGAGTACAGAACACTGAAGACTGCAAATACGTGCAGCATCAGACTCCCAGCTCCCTGCTAGGAAAATGTATGACCTCGACACCAACAAACACTGGACCATTACAGTAAAATGAAGTCATATGAGCTGATATATGTATCCTTCAAAATAAGAGCTTCTGGTGGCCGTACAGGACTTTTATCTGCTCTTCGCTCCTACTGAAGTTTGCGTTTTCTCTGTAAAGACATTAGGGTAGCACAGCGAGATCCAGCCAATGGTAAGCAGGAATTTCAGGGGGGGTTTGAGCATTATTATGGAACCCATGCAACTTCAAGGAAAGGCCCGCCTTTCACTAGCATTCACACACTACTATTGGCCAGGCGTCCATCCTTACGCGAGGTAACGTAACCAGATTTGTTCAGGTCCTATCCCCTGACCAATCGGCTATCCTAACCTTAACCACTCGAGGTCAGTGCCTAACCCCAACCAATGGAGCTGCTTCGTAGGGCGGGCCTTTCCTGGAAGTTACGTGGGTTCCATAATAACGCGGGGATTGATCCCTGGGCAGAGAAGAATGCTTCATCTCTGTCATCTCTGCACATTGTGATATTTTACAGAGACATACTGTAGCTGTTGATTTCAGCCACTCTGGGGAAAAGTTGGTATGACAGTGAGCGACGGCTGTGCCCTGTTTGATAACTGTCAAATCCTCAGGCCTAATACCTGATCACTTTGGCCAGCTAACAGCGAAGCAACGTGACATTTTAGCGATTGGATCAGGTCCATAATGAATTCAGGGCCTTAGATCAGTCCCACCTCTTATTTCCCACTCAGTAATCTGGCTGCGGGAGGATTGGAGAGTAATCTGGATAGAAGGAGGGAGACAGGGAGGTAGATAGGGATGGAGGGAGGGAGGGAGGGAGAGGGACAATCCTCTCTGGTGTGATTCCTCTTTACAACATCAATTTCTGTGGGAAATGTGCTATAATGTATATTATAACTGTATATTGACTCTTCACTATCGTTTCAGCCCTAAACTGATCTACATCAGTAACTAGACCACAATTTGCACTAACTGTATTTTGACTCTTTACTACATGTCAGCAGTGATATAGACTGTCTATTCATGTATATTGGGTTATTACCATATCACTTTCGCATATCCATCGACTTACTTACACCTCACTTTGCGCCGGCTTTGTAATGCCTACTTGATCTGTAGCCCATTGTATTCTGTATTCCTGTATTGTATTGAATGTGAAACTGTACGTTGTCTTGCACGCTTATCCACGTCTTAGCCTGGTCGCCGTTGCAAATGAGAAAGTTCATGGGGCACCAACCTTGTTTTGAGATAAATGTCTTTTATTCGCTATGTCTTGGATAAGTACTTCATTACCCACAATCCTGAACAATCCCACAATCCTACAGTGATGCCTCTGATTGGTGGAACTCATGCTGGGGGGGGGGTCAGTACCCGATCTGTGCTGCCTCCACGATCCATCATACGCATGATGATAATCCTGTTTTACGAGGATTTATGACACTGCACGAATCACGATCTGTTCCACGCTTCTGCCGTTAGCCTCCGCCGGGAAGCTAACGTTAGTTTAGCTAACAGCTAATTCTGCTAACCGCTAGCTGACAGCTTGATTCAGTCTAAAATAACGTTAACTCAAACTTAACACTGGGTAAAGCCGGCTACAGCTGACGTAACAGCCGTTATATATGTTAACCGTTATTTTCAGGTTTTATTTTGAGGGTCTTTTAAAGTTATTACATGCTGTCTCTGCTAGCGGTTAGCCGAATTAGCTGTTAGCTAAACTAACATTAGCTTCCTTTATTCAGTGGTGCGCGGTGGTTTATGGGATGAGTACTTCCTTCGCTCGATAATGAAACTATGTACACAGTCTTGTACCTTTGACTTTTTTGGGGATTTTCTGTTGTTTTTTCACTCTAAATGATATGTTGTATGCTTATGAGTCAGTCATGTCTGGTTAGCCTAAGACATGGTCTAAAACTCTTTATATACGGATTTTTCCAGACGTCAATGGGAGAAATGAATGGGAAATATACTTCCAGAAGCCAAGGTCTCTCAGAGGAGGGGCGGGACTGTTGAGCTCTATGTGACTCTTTAGATTTGATGTGTCATCAATCAGACTGCACTGACAAATAATGCACTACCGTTACTAGGCCTACGAACCCATCCATAAATAAAAATATTATTGTAATATGGGATGTGGAAAAAGTCTATGCATGCACAGTTAAGTATAGCCTAGAGCTCAACTACAGTATGTAGCCTAATATAAACACAGAACCCACACAACAAGTACCTTTGCTGTTCAGTCCTACTAATAAACTGTAAATAAATGGACGGAGCGAACGCAGAGACGGACAGATTCGAGCTAGCTTGCATAACTTTGCTCCTCTGTCTGCTGTGACAGTGCAACTTCACAGTGCGCACCCATGCTGCCTCGAGCGCTGTCGGGAATATCGGAAGGACCGTATCCAGTTGCATGTGACCCACCCACCTACCTACGTAGTAGCCCAAATATAACGGTAAAAGTTTATAGTCAGTGTTATCAGGGAGACTTTGGCTACCAATTTAAATTTAAAGAATGGGCAAGTACATTCCTGTATTCAGCCAACTGCTTTTCGAAAGCAAGAGTTTCCGAGGAGTACCTGAAAGCAGCATTATCCTACACCACTACAGCGTCGCTGTGATGCGTGCTGTGAGATCACTCATCCGAAATCACCGTCATTTCACTGCTACAAAGACTCCAGCTGTCCGCCCACTTGTTCCACGCTCTATGCAAACAGCACACGTTACCACACAAAGCGAGTACAACACAATGTTCATATTTCAACGCGACTCACCGTTAGTTGTCTGCTTTTTGACAGTTTGTCGGGAGTCTGCGAGCGTCGCTGTCACCGCTACGATCCGCCCATCCGAGTATGCGCTCTTTGGCCGCAGACTAACCGGCTCCGCCCCGGATAAGCTCTGTTCCAATCATAGATCGATGTCGGTGACTGGCTTTCATTTGATCCAATGGAATTGAAGCTAATCTGTGAGGGACGAGGGTATTGTCCAATCACAGCTTTCAAATCCTGGGCAGGACCTTCGTCGTCACCAAATGTACTTTTGACGGACACCTTATACACGCAATGGAAAAGTTTGACTCCTTTTACGGGACGCTGCCGGTCCAATCGCCGGTGGGGACAGGGTCTGGATACGGCCACGGCCCAGGAAGACGCCCTTCTATCGCCCAGATCACTGGAATGTCACCGGGAAGAGTTATTATCGAAAATACGGAGACTCCAGTTAGAAACTAGAAATGACAGGGGTACTTTCCACTGTATTACAGACGGGCCATGTATTCTTTTTTATTCTTTAGAGTAAATATAGCTGGAAGCACAACAATTCAAGGCCAATCTCGATAATATTTAGGCCTACTAATAACTCCGATTATATTGGCAATGAGTTAAACTATACAGTGGTGTGAAAAAGTGTTTGCCCCCTTCCTCATTTCCTGTTCCTTTGCATGTTTGTCACACTTAAGTGTTTCGGAACATCAAACCAATTTAAACAAAAAGTCAAGGACAACACAAGTAAACACAAAATGCAATTTGTAAATGAAGGTGTTTATTATTAAAGGAGAAAAAAAATCCAAACCATCATGGCCCTGTGTGAAAAAGTGATTGCCCCCCTTGTTAAAACATACTATAACTGTGGTTGTCCACACCTGAGTTCAATTTCTCTAGCCACACCCAGGCCTGATTATTGCCACACCTGTTCACAATCAAGGCATCACTTAAATAGGAGCTGCTTGACACAGTAAGGTCCAACAGAAGATCCTTAAAAGCTACACATCATGCCGAGACCCAAAGAAATTCAGGAACAATTGAGAAAGAAAGTAATTGAGATCTATCAGTCTGGAAAGGGTTATAAAGCCATTTCCAAAGCTTTGGGAATCCAGCGAACCACAGTGAGAGCCATTATCCACAAATGGCGAAGACATGGAACAGTGGTGAACCTTCCCAGGAGTGGCCGGCCGCCCCAAAAATTACCCCCAAGAGCGCAGCGACGACTCATCCAAGAGGTCACAAAAGACCCCACAACAACGTCCAAAGAACTGCAGGCCTCACTTGCCTCAGTTAAGGTCAGCGTTCATGCCTCCACCATCAGGAAAAGACTGGGCAAAAATGGCCTGCATGGCAGAGTTCCAAGGAGAAAACCACTGCTGAGCAAAAAGAACATCAAAGCTTGTCTCAATTTCTCCAGAACACATCTTGATGATCCCCAAGACTTTTGGGACAACATTCTGTGGACCGATGAGACAAAAGTGGAACTCTTTGGAAGGTGTGTGTCCAAGCATATCTGGCGTAGAAGGAACACTGCATTTCATAAAAAAGAACATTATACCAACTGTAAAATATGGTGGTGGTAGTGTGATGGTCTGGGGCTGTTTTGCTGCTTCAGGACCTGGAAGACTTGCCGTGATAAAAGGAACTATGAATTCTGCTGTCTACCAAGAGATCCTGAAGGAGAATGTCCGACCATCTGTTCGTGTACTCAAGCTGAAACGAACTTGGGTTCTGCAGCAGGACAATGATCCTAAACACACCAGCAAGTCCACCACCGAATGGCTGAAGAAAAAACTAAATGAAGACTTTGGAGTGGCCTAGCCAAAGTCCTGACCTGAATCCTATTGAGATGTTGTGGTATGACCTTAAAAAGGCCGTTCATGCTCGAAAACCCTCTAATGTAACTGAATTAGGACAATTCTGCAAAGATGAGTGGGCCAAAAATTCCTCCAGGACGCTGTAAAAGCCTCATTGCACGTTATCGCAAACGCTTGGTTGCAGTTGTTGCTGCTAAGGGTGGCCCAACCAGTTATTAGGTTTAGGGGGGCAATCACTTTTTTCACACAGGGCCATGATGGTTTGGATTTTTTTTCACCTTTAATAATTAACACCTTCATTTACAAATTGCATTTTGTGTTTACTTGTGTTGTCCTTGACTATTTGTTTAAATTGGTTTGATGTTCGAAACACTTAAGTGTGACAAACATGCAAAGGAACAGGAAATGAGGAAGAGGGGCAAACACTTTTTCACACCACTGTAATTGCCAATTGAGCAACAGAAAACAACAGACATGGTCAGATTGCATACTGTCCAGTTAATGTATTGAACGAATTATTTTGGCTTGAGACGGTAACATTACAATAACTTTTCATATAAAGAACCTGGGAGGTGAAAAATCAAAAGCAGTTGAACTCCAACATGGTTCATCCTCACGTAGCCTAATGCAGGTTAATAGTGACACCTTGTGATCAAAATGGCAAACATCAGTCCCAGGCTATTAATTGCCTTCTCTTTCTCTAGCTTGCATCCTTAGTCTGTGATGTCTTAGATTATATCCTGTCCCCTCCCCTAAAACTCTTTATATACGGATTTTTCCAGACGTGGAGGAGGTGGGCGAACATACTTCATTTTTACTGAATCTTTGTTGCCGTTGAGAGATTACTAAATGGGCCTTTGGGCACAGGCCAAAGGGCCAAGGGCTCGGGGACTCATAGCTATCGCCTCCGTTGAAAAGTCACAGAGCTCAGTCTAAAGTAGGGATGTCCCAGTCATGTCGTTGGAAGGTACTCAAGAACCTTCAAATGTTCCCTTTGTAGAAAAACTTGGTTTAAGGGTATCCATGTGGAAGATTTAAGGATTTACAGTTTTTGAGTTTGTTGGGAGGAAGAGGTTAAAGAAAGAAAGTTGCTACTTGTAATGTTATATTAGGAATAATGGTTCAATGGGACAATTGTACACAGTTGAAAAAGCCAATATGCATTCATCACACGAAGACTTCATTTAAAAAAAGTCATTCAGTCTCATTCAGGAGAGCCAACATGGATTGTTCTCTGCAACTAAAATATGAAGAGAAAGAAAAACTGCTTCCTTACAGTAACTGCCGTTACACATTCCACTTCTTTTCCCCTAACAATCCCACTAAAATTACACAAGGATCAGTCCAGACATCATCATTTTGCTTTCAAAGAGGTTTATTGAAAGAAATATTTTGAAATGTTATAAAGTTCAACCAATGATAATGCTATCACACAATCAGAACCTAGAGCTTCACCATTTCCCCCTCCTTTCTTCAACATTTGACATGAATAAAGCACTGTATTGGCCAGCCCAGAATTATAAATCTATGGTTATTCCAGGGACTGATATAGTGAACACTTTTTAAAACATTTGCAAGAGTTTTTGGGACACATCACACACAACATAGTTTTGGGTTTTTTTCTCAGCAAAATGTTTTTAAGTGCTCATATTATGCTTTTTGGCTTTTTCTCTTTCCTTTATTGTGTTATATATCTTTTTTGTGCATGTTATAGGTTTACAAAGTGAAAAAGCCCAAAGTCCCCCCCCCCAAAGGGACTTACCATCTCCAACAGAAAACACTGTTCACAAACTGCTCCAAACAGCTCTATTGTAGTCCAGCCTTTACTTCAGAGACACACGTGGTCACTTTGGAACACACGTTATAATGCTCGCCTAGCTGCTAGCATGGCACGCCCTCATACTCTGCTTCTGACTGGCTAGTAGTCCTTACCTAGGTACTGTCAGGGCACGCCCTCATACTCTGCTTCTGACTGGCTAGTAGTCCTTACCTAGGTACTGTCAGGGCACGCCCTCATACTCTGCTTCTGACTGGCTAGTAGTCCTTACCTAGGTACTGTCAGGACACGCCCTCATACTCTGCTTCTGACTGGCTAGTAGTCCTTACCTAGGTACTGTCAGGGCACGCCCTCATACTCTGCTTCTGACTGGCTAGTAGTCCTTACCTAGCTACTGAGCATGTGCGACTCCCAACAAAGATGTTACAGCAGTGAGAGGTCTCACTCTGTAGCTAAAACAGAGAGCTCAACACACAGGGTGAAAAGAGGAGCTGCAGCAATGTGCAGTACAACAAAAATATGGTGTTTTCTGAAAATTAAACCATGTAAACCTATTCTGATATAACCTCTAAATACAATTATGAACCTGAAAATGAGCATAATATGAGCACTTTAAAGATATGCTACTGAAAGAAAGATGTGGTCCAAAACTGCACTCAGATGTGTTGATAATAGTCTTCAGAGAGTAGCCTATCCCAGCTGGGCGAAATATTTTAGATGCACTTGATTTAACTTTGTCAGGGAAGAGTGGAAACACAGCCCAGACAATGTAAATCAAGCACTCCTTGATTTTTGGGAAAGTTCTGCCCAGGACTGCCACACATGCATCACTCCGTTACAGTGGTTTGCCACAAAAGATACAAATATACAATATAATATTGTATCATCTAGGATCACTATATTTGCACCTATTCAGTACCCATCTCTTCCATGACCTGGAAGTATGTATATGTACAGTAAATATGACACTCCCGTAACTCGGAAGAATTCAGTGTTTCACTCTACACACAGTTTGCAAGCATACAGCAAAAATCAGCTGCTTTGCACATCAAACCCTCTCATTCCTGGCTGACTCTCAGTGCAGCATGCAAGTCAAAATGTGCACAATATGAAAAGTCTTTAGCATAATCATTCTAATCACCTTTAATTAAGCTCATCAATCAATCATTCTTTCAATTAGGTGATTATTTTAATGAGACATTAGAGCAGACTTTATTTATTTATTCATTTAGTATATTTTTCCTCTATAGTTTTCTGCATTTCAAAGCATGCCAAAGACATTTTTCAGTTCTGCATAGTGCTGGCTATACGAGTGCCAAAGAGTTTGATTCCTTTACAAGTAGTAGAAGTTGGTATGTACAGGCATGAAGTGACAGAGCAGATCCAGTGTTGTGTAATCGGTACCAAACCCCCCCTCCCCAAGTGCTCAAAATATCTACAAATACAGGACCCAAGTCTGTCGGAACTCATAGAAAGCCAAACAGAGCTGAAAAAAGCT
Source organism: Sander vitreus (assembly GCF_031162955.1). Classification (NCBI taxonomy): domain Eukaryota; kingdom Metazoa; phylum Chordata; class Actinopteri; order Perciformes; family Percidae; genus Sander; species Sander vitreus. The sequence goes on along the minus strand of NC_135876.1, from coordinate 1,928,059 downwards.
CAGCAGTATGGAAGAACATAAGGAAGCTGTGTGTGTGTGTGTGTGTGTGTGTGTGTGTGTGTGTGTGTGTGTGCGTGTGCTGGGTTTTTATGTCCGTATGTGTGTTCAAATGCAAAGGGGAAAAAACACTCTAACCTCCTTAACCCTCCCCCAACCCCAAACACACCCACTCCCCAGTCCCCCAAGTATTTATTTTTTTCAAAGTGCATCCTCTACTTTTATAATATGCAGTATGCATTACATAAATGTATTCTGTTAGCATTGAATATTCCACTAAGGTCTACCGTCACATACAAGGAAGAAGAGTCAAAAACAAGCACATTCTAGTTTTGAGGTCATAGTTCTGAATGTAAAGATACAGTTCAGGCCACTAGGTGACTGTTATTGAACTAACAAAACTCTCACTACAGTATGTGTGATGGCGAGGAGAGCCCACTTGTAAAAATCATCACCTCAGCACTGCACTGAAGAACAAAAGGAAAAGATTCACTGGTAAAGAACTTGAAGATTCACTGTGTATTTACTGGATATTTGTAGAAAAGTTGGATTTGTCATAGGGGCCTTGTTCTTGGTGACCACAGGCAGAGACTGCTGGTGGAAACTTACTGATGGTAATACGTGTGTCAGCAAAGTAAACCATATAAAACAACAAGCAGATATGGTTCAGTAGTAAGAAAAACTCAGTAGATGTGTTCAGTGTCAGCTTATCAGCATTGGACATCCATGATGCATTCACTCACATTTTAACAGAATACTGAAAAAGGGGTCCTAGCAACTTTGTACCAACTGCGTTTCAACAATATTATGTTGAATCGCTATTCATCTTAACATAGCTAGAATCACTTTTTACAGTATACTAACCACTAGGGCTGCACAATAGATTTTTTTAATTTTTTTTATAGTCATCGCAATATTAACTGGTACAAAAAACGCGGAAAAGACACTCAAGAGATTTTTCATCAGTAGAAAACTGCACTTTAAAGGGTAACTACCGTTTTTTTTCAACCTGGACCATATTTTCCTATGTTTTTGTGTCTAAGTGACTGATGGGAACAACAATCTTTGACATTGGTCCAGTATTAAGAGAGATCTCTGCAGTCTGCAGCGGAGAAACAAGCTACAATGTAAGTTAATAGGACAACTGTCCAGCTTGTATTTACCTTTTACAAAAGTGCTCGTTTTGCCACTGACAGACTCAGATTAATATTCTAAGTGTCTGACAACATTATGGAAAGGATTTCTAAGGAGGTCGACCTTTCTGTTAAAGAGTAAGATCCTTTTTTTAAACATAAAAACATCCGCGAAATTGCATTCCCTAAACCCACCAGACTCCATGTAAATAAACATCATTTCAACACCGTAAAATACACTTCATTCAAAGTTGACAGAAACAAAATAAAACTATGAAAAGCCGTTTTGGGTCATCTTTCCACTTTCCCAACCATCACAACTCTAGGTTTAGTTGAAATAAACACATAGTTTACTGATTTACATGTGAAAATATGTTGGCTCTATACACGCTAAAAGTATTGCTTTTTTAAATGGAGTCTGGTGGGTTAAGCACTAGCAACCTCAGAGCTGTTTCTGGTTAAACACAAAGGGCTTTAAGATGTCGTAAAGGTCTATCTCTGTAGGGATCCTTTCCATAATGTTGTCAGACAGATTATTAATCTGAGTCTGTCAGCGGCAAAAAGAGCACTTTTGTGAAGGTAAATACAAGCTGGACAGTTGTCCTATTAACTTACATTGTAGCTTGTTTCACTGACTGCTGACTGCAGCGATCTCTCTTAATACTGGACCAATGTCAAAGAGTGTTGTTCCCATCAGTCACTTAGACACAAAAAACATAGGAAAATATGGTCCAGGTTGAAAAAACAGTAGTTACCCTTTAAAATGTAACTGTCATTCTTTTTTTAGTGCTGCCTGTTATATTCAATTTAATGTTCAATTTGTTCAATAAAACAATGTTAGAAATGATTTCCTTTCATTTATTTTAAATTCAACAAGCAATTTGTTGTATTTTAGCTGAATACTAAAAGCAGCAGAAATGCAGAACTGAGTACACTTTAATTTATCGCGAGTAATATCGTTATCAGAATATTGAACAACGTGCAGCCCTACAAACCACCTTCACCTTCACAATAATTCTCCGGGTTCAAGGTCTCCTAACCAATGTAATCACACCCCAAATATGATTTTAAGTCACTTTGAAACTATCCGTGGTTGAACTTTGAAATCATAGATAATCCAGCTGCATTTACACGCGAGTTTAAAATGTCACCGATTATTATTTGTGCACATTGTGCATTAAGTGCACCTTTGCAAAAACAGCCACACGGTCCAATAACTGCACAGGCAGGACGCTGACTAACTGTGAAAACCGGTACAACAGGCCACATGGACAATGTGCATTGAATGTGGCTTTGTGTGCATTTGCGAATTGATCAGTTTAGAATGATTAATAATTAAAAGAAATTGTATTATTAATAGTAATAATGTGTAGCACTGTTGTGTACCACTCTGCTGTTTAGAATAATTCACAATTGAAATAATTGTTTATAATATTAATGTGTAGCACTCTGTTGTGTACCACTCTGCTGTTTAGAATTAGTAATAATTGTAATAATAATAATAATGTGTACCACTCACCAAGCACTTCATACATATTGAATAACGATTGAGAATGGTTGTATGACGGTTCATTTTAGGATTATGAACAAAAGGAAACAAGATGGGGAGTGACATGTTTACACAGAAAGCCTTCACTTGCTGCGCCACATCAGCTGTTCCTTAACCCAAGACAACACACAAAAATCCTACAACAATGAATAAATACAATTAGTTTAGACCAGCGAGCAGAAATATACAATCTTCACAATTCTGCTTTACAGGGGGAACTCCGCCGGTGTTAAGGTTACGGATGTTACTGTGTAAATGTCACGTCCCTCCAGTTTGACTTTTTCTTTCTTCTGATTGGTTGGTTTTGAGCTCTGAGACAAAGGACAATCAACCCTCTAACACCAACGACACGTTCCTGAGTCTTTATTAAACATCTGCACTATTTAAGAAATAAAGTGCTCAAAGTTTACGGATGCAGTAGCACTGCTACAAGTCTCAACTGTTTAAAGGACTATGGCACTTCATCAGGCTTTCCATCTGTTAGGACTCATCATTGTGTGGTACAGGAAAAGGGTCTAGCCGTAGAATTTTGTATCAAGGAAGACAACTTGAAAATGTCATAGGTTTTTATTTCCCTTCCTCTTGGCAACTCAAAACTGATAAAACTGGACGATATGGCAGAAAAAACTTTTTTTACTATAAGGGCTTATCATTGCACCTGCTCTTAGTATTTCGTACAGCTTTGCCTGCCCTGAGGTATCTGGGTAAACTCCGCACCTACCCTGTCTTAACAGTGGCACCACCATCACCTTATCATAAATTCTGGGGGGGAATTACATTGCTATTTATTCTGATGGTTAGTGAGATTTAAAGGGGAAAGTGTATATGTTCTATCCAAATGCATGTGATGGACGTGCACCTTGCCAAGTGTTAAACTTCTGAGTTTTATTGAAAATATTATTATTTTATTTCTTTTTTAAACAGATCAACACTGTGTCAGTGCTGCATTATGGTCGGGTATGGTCTTATCCCAGCAATGTGCATCCGTTGAGCCAGACTACATATACTGTATAGTATTTCTTAGCATGCAGGAATTCCTTTCTCTTGATACTGTTTAATTAAAAAGGAACCAACCTTCATGGTGCTCACTGAGAAACCTTTATAAACAAAAGAAATCATATCATTCCCCATTAAAGCTTTAGTGTGTAACTTTTTGATATTAATGAACGTCCGCTACATTCAAGCCGTTGCCAAATGAGTTGCTACAAAGCTAATTCAGACTATCACCTCCACACAACTCTCTCTGGATTTCTCAGTAGGACTATGTTCAGGAGATTGTGGCGTCTGGTGACTTTCCCGCGCAGAAACTCGAGTGAAGATAATGACCTCTTCTGAAGAGTCCATCATGTTTTTTTAATCCTCCGTGTCCTCCTTGGCTACTAGCAACTGTGTGACGGGGGTGTGGGGGTGGTGCGCGGTCACTTGAGGCTTGTATCATGTAGATGCGCCGACAGTGTTGTTGTCATTACTTAGAATTCCTCATGGAGGAGACAGAAACTACGCACTATAGCTTTATGTTGCCGTTTTGTTGACATGCCAGATTGATCCAGTGGCTGGTGAGCGGTTGCACTGCTTTGATGAGACATAACCTTCCCCTGATGTGATATTATGCTGGCAGATGAAAGATGGAGGCCCAGACCAAAGATGTTTCTTAGTTCACAGTTTGAAAATCGCTTCAAAACATTACCTTCTCTTTTTCTTCTAAACTAGGGTTATGCGTTGGGTACTTTGGCGGAAGGCCGTCTACGTGTGGCATACAGCATAGCTGTACAAGGCCAATGCACTGAGCCAAATGAAACCTGAGCAGTGGTAACTTTCGTTGAACCTGAACAGGGCAGTGTGATAGATGCTCAGACTTTAATCAATCCTTAAACAAAATAATTGAACTAGGCTCTGTTAAGCTTCAATGATGAGCAGATAGATTGCCTATCTGTACATATGCATCATCTTCATATATCAAAGAAGAAAGTTAGTGTGTTGGTGGCCTAACGTGACATGACAAGGATCAGATGTGTATCTGAGGACTTCAAAATGGGAGGTAATGAACTTAAGTTAACATTTAATACAAAGTATTTCCAAAGACAGTGGTGCTGAAGTACAGTGTTGTCTTCCTGGGATCACTACTGCTGTAGTATTGCAAATTCTTGGATGACCTCCTAAGTATTTTAAAACTTACATTGTAAAGGTTTTTTTTGTATTTGTGCTGTCTATATTCAAAACACAAACACTCAATATCTGTCGTTACAAGCCACTAACATCAGTTTAGGGCAAAGAAAAACAAATGTGTCCTAAACATTAGAATCCAGTGACTCTCTACAATATGTGGAAGCAAACGTACTGTACGCCATGCTCTGCAAACGAGGACAAACATAAAACACGTAAAAAGGTTTAGACCTGGACTTACTACACATTATAATAAGATTAAAGCATTCACTCATCTCTTTTTGCCAGTGTTTGCATATTGTACTAGACATAGAATAATGGCGCATTCGGCTGGTCATTGTAAACTGGCAAACTTGTATTTTTATGGATCACATGACAGACTCGTACGTACAAGGTGAAAGCATTCTGTGTGCCTGCTCAGGTGAAAAAAGTAAGGACCGATAAAATCTGAGGTAGCAAATTCAACTATGATAAACCTTTTTTTCCTTTGTGCATGTGCATTTTTTTTAGAAATTACAACAAGCCAGTACCATGTCATCATATCATCAAAGTTCTCTGTTAAGGTCACAACTCATGGAATTAGTATACTGGGGTTCCCTGCTTGTTTAATTATTTATAGTTGGCTGTTTTCGGTGCACTATTGTCATGGTAAACTTGTAAGTTTGCCAGTTTACCTGTTTGTGACACTGCCCAAGCATGCCATATGTTCTTTACTCACTAGCAAATCTGTACAATGTTTATAATAGGGTAGCTGATATGTTCATCGAGAAAAATTCATGGCTTTTAACCCTCCAGTTCCCACCCCCGAGGTGCAAAACCAGCCAATCCAGTGTGTTCTTGGGAAGGGGATAGCGTTGGCTCCGCCTCTTGGGGCAGAACATCGGGGGGGATGAAACCAATGACAGAACGGGACAGCAGGTTTCCTGTTAGGCCAGCTAACACTACAATTTACCAGCTAGTTTGTGAGTTTATCGGAAGCGCCACGGACATATAGAATAGAATAATCATTATATCAATAGGATTTTCAGTGCAAGACGTAAATGGCTACTTGTTTCGTCATTATTCTGTCCGTTGTTGTCTTGTTCTTGTCAGTCTTCCAACACTGGACACAGCAGTAAAGGGATTCTTCTACAGAACAGTAGTCATTTATGTATGTATGTATGTGTGTGTGTGTGTGTGTGTGTGTGTGTGTGTGTGTGTGTGTGTGTGTGTGTGTGTGTGAAGTGTCTTTACTGTCCGCTTTACTTAGCAGATGACTGAGAGGTCCAGACCTGATCAGTCTGGGTCGACCTGGACTGAAGTGGCAGAGCTCCTCTCTGCTCTGTTTGTGGTTTTGGTTAAAGGTTGTACCGTTGTGGAGTTCAGAAAGCTCCGGGGGCGGGACTTATGGAAGAGAGAGACAGAGAGAGGCCTCAACCCTTTCCTTAACCCACCGGCCTGGCTTCACTCTCTCTGAGCTGTGTGTCCTTTCTTAAGAGGTCAGAGGCGAAAATTCAGCGGTGAAGATACAGTAGCTGGGTTTTTGGTGGTAGGTACAGTAGGTGCCTCTTGATTTCTAAGGGTACCATGAGGAACGGTAAAAAGAGGAGGGACTGCAGGACAAAACAGCACTCTTATTCTCTCTCTGTAGCTCTCCCTCCATCCCACTCTCCTCCCCCTTTTGCTTCTTCCTTAGCTCCCCCCTGGGTCAGAGCTGTGTCTGTGTGGTGTCCGTGAGTCCAGAGGTGTCTGTGGTTCTTGGAGGGACAGCCTTCTTTGGGTTTCAGGATCCAGGGAAGATACCCCTGTTCCAGTTGCTGGCCCAACCCCAGCCCCCATACATACCCCTGAACCAAAGTCTAACCCTGCTCCTAAGCTTGACCCCACTGCTGCCTCGCTCCCAAAATCTATCCCTACACCTGAACCTACAGCTGGCCCAGAAATGACTCCAGCCCCAGTGACTAGTCCCAGATCCAGATCCAGATGCTGCCCCAGGAAGTACAGTCCAGAGGGAGTGAGCTGGCCCTGGTTGGTGTTAATCAGTGGGGTGTCCTGGGGCTGCAGGGAGTCAAGAGGCTGGGCTGGGAACTCCTCAAAGTCCTGAGAATCCAAGATCTGCAGGGAAAGACAGGTCAATGGGACAGGCTGCTATTACTCTTTTACTCATTACTATTCATTCACTTCTTTTATGAGGGTTGACCTCTGTGTTCTGTGGTTTACAAGAAAAACAATAAGTCAAGGAAATGTTATAAGCAAACCACTCTGTGCAAAACTGCTACCACAATTGCTGTGATTACCATCATTATCATTTTTGATATGCAAATGGTTTTCATGAGGTTGAAGATCTTAAGCTGCGATACTTTTAGTCCCAGGAACAACTTTTCAAGGAACTAAACGGTTCCTTCAGCCAATTGTTAGCTCAAGTTCCACGCAGTCCCATAAAGACCCGTGAAGATTAGGCAAATTAGTCTGCTGCCGTATTAAAAAGCAAAATGACGGGCTGCTGGTGGTCACATGGGTGAACACACTCTACAGCCCGCAGTTCAGTGTGCCCTCCCGTTTCATCTAAAAACACGTTGAAAAAAAGGTTTTGTCATACTGCGACGACATTTACTGCTGCGTAGTATTACTGTAACTGCTGCAAGTTGGATGTACTGACTGAAATGTAGAGGACAAGGAAACTAAAAGCGCTGTCTCAACAGTAATCATCTGTTGAGTGTGTGATGGTTACTTATTTGTGCTTTAGAAGGTAACTGCTGTGAAACAATCAGGAAATAAGGTTTTGTTTCTCTCATTCACAGCTCCGAGTCAGGAAGCCGGCACCAAAGCCTAACTTTATTTTTTTCTATACATTTTTCCTCATTGTCCCTGGGGAAAGGGGTAAAGCCGCTGAAAAGGGGTTTTAGGTTTGACTGGCATGATATAATGAATGTATATACTGTGCGAAATGTCTTTAATTAAATGTAAATTGTTCAGAGAAAGAAAATATATAGTCACATTTTACAATAAAGTATTGTTGTTTAATTAACCAATTAACCTGTGAGAGGGAGCCCAGGGTGTTTGTCTCCAGTAGTGTAACAGGCTGAACCAGTCTCTCTCCTGGACCTGGTCTTGGGCAAGGACCAGGGTAAGGTGAGACCTGCAAGAGGCAACATCTTATTGGTCTGCAGGAAGTGTAGCCTTCTGTCTATTCATAGCCTGGGTCAGTGACCATAATAATAGAAAGACAACAAGCATCATTCTTGTACGTACATACCCTCTGTGTGTGTGTGTGTGTGTGTGTGTGTGTGTGTGTGTGTGTGTGTGTGTGTGTGTGTGTGCGTGTGTGTGTGTGTGTGCATGTGTGTGCGTGTGTGTGTGTGTGCGTGAGTGCGTGTATGTGTGTGTGTGGGTATATGGTGTGTGTGTGTGTGTGTGTGTGTGTGTGTGTGTGTGGGTGTATGGTGGTGTGTGTGTGTGTATGTGTGTGTGTGTGTGTGTGTGTGTGTGTGTGTGTGTGTGTGTGTGTGTGTGTGTGTGTGTGTGTGTGTGTATGTGTGTGTGTGTGTGTGTGTGTGTGTGTGGGGGTGTATGGTGTGTGTGTGTGTGTGTGTGTGTGTGTGTGTGTGTGTGTGTGTGTGTGTGTGTGTGTGTGTGTGTGTGTGTGTGTGTGTGTGTGTGTGTGTGTGTGTGTGTGTGTGTGTGGGTGTGGGTGTGTGTTGTGTGTGTGTGTGTGTGTGTGTGTGTGTGTGTGTGTGTGCGTGTGTGTGTGTGTGTGTGTGTGTGTGTGGTGTGTGTGGGTGTGGGTGTATGGTGTGTGTGAGTGTGTGTGTGGGTGCATGTGCATTTGTGGTTCATGCATGTCTGTGGCCAATGTCATATCTGAGCCCTCATTACACTAGTACATCGAAACAGAAGATGTGACTGACTGGGACTATGCCTGTGTGTGTGTGTGTGTGTGTGTGTGTGTGTGTGTGTGTGTGTGTTTGTGTGTGTGTGTCTGTGATCACCTGAGGTGGTGAGGAGATGGCGCTGTAGGCAGGAGGAACCAGAGCCATCTGTCTCTGGAGCAGCTGCATGATAGCTCCAATGTCCGTTGACATGCGACTCTCCAACCTGCACACAGAATGCAGTAGATGGTTAACTGTTAATCGCTACGGAGGAGACATTTGTATTCTATAAATTTGTTGCTTTTAAATATTTTATTTATTTCATTAAAACTGCAGATGTTCTTGAAGAAGGTGTGTGTGTGTTGTTGTTTGTTTTTTAATCATCCTGGTTCTAATTTTGTCCATTAATATCAGTTTCTATACAAAAGAACTCACCAAGTAAATTGCTAACTTTTGGGAACATAAATGCCTGATATGCTGTGTGTCCAAAATCTTAATGTGTAAAGTAACTAGTAACTAAAGCTGTCCGATGAATGTAGTGGAGTAAAAAGTACAATATTTCTCTCTGAAATGTAGCCGAGGAGAAGTAGAAAGTGGCATGAAGTACCTCAAATTTGAACTTAAGTACTTAAGTAAATGTACTTAGTTACATTTCACCACTGCATATTACAATATTTTGTCTACCCTCCACTTCTTGCATCATTCTGATTATTATACTTTTCTGTTTAGCTTATACTACATTTCTCTTTCCATCCTGCTGTTATTCTGTTAACTTTTGGAGCTGTAACACTCTATAGATTGATTGTATATTATTAGTAAATTGGCATCTTTCTGTGTGCTACACATACAGGAGGTGTAAGTTTTACCATCAAAACCTGCTGGGTCCTATCTGAGGCTCCTATACAGCTAATTAGGACTCAATCTATTTGGCTCTGTTCAACTTTCTAAAGTCCAACAGAGACTTTACCATATGTGCACATTATTTCAGTACTTTGGTGGAGGAGTTCTCTCTTAACACACCGCTATTTCCCATCCAAATTTCCTCACACACACCTACAGCCTGCTGACACATCGTATGCAGCAGAGGCATCCAGTCAATCATACGTTACAACTCTGAGCGTTCAGCTTGAGGCGCAGCCAGCCTCACGGCTATTAACCAGCAAAAAGACACAAACTGTGATCGCAACAAGACCTGAAAAAGGGGCCTCATCCAGCTGAAAGCTAAAGGCTACAGAGACGGAAAAACTTTCTTCAGAGGAAGCCAGGTAAAAGAAACTGTCAGATGACTGCAGGGTTTAAGCAGGGACTTTAATATTGTCTTCCTTCAACAAGTCTTCGATACAAAACACAAAAGAAAAGAACTGTCAGACCAACGTACGCATGCACACGAACCAGAACACAGACAGACAGACACACAGACACACAGACAGACACACACACACACACACACAGAAAGACACAGACAGACACACAGACAGACACACAGAAAGACACAGACAGACACAAAGACACACAGACAGACACACACACAGACACATAGACACAGACAGACAGACACCCACAGACCTAGAACACACACACAGACCTAGGACAGACACACAGACCTAGAACAGACACACAGACCTAGGACACACAGACAGACCTAGGACAGACACACAGACCTAGAACAGACACACAGACCTAGAACAGACACACAGACCTAGGACACACACACACACACACACACACACACACACACACACACACACACACACACACACACACACACAGTCATACCTGTTGAGCTGTTTCTGCAGCAGGTCCAGGCGTGTGTCCAGCTGGTTGCGTTGATGTCGGCCCAGGCTGTGCAGCGGCGTGTTGAGGGGCGGGGGGGAGGTAAGGCTGCAGCTGGGAACCTCCTGGTACTGACCACCACTCCGACTCTCCCCCCAGAAACTGAAGATGTGGGACACACCAGAGAATGCACCTGTCGGAGATGAAGACAGGTGGAGAAGGGGAGAGGGAGTGTGTGCGTGAAAAACAGGCATTACTGGACAATTCACAAGGATATGGGCACACTATTCTTAGTGCATTCCATTTGTACTCAGAAGTCAGAATTTCCGAGGTCAAAGTTGGAATCACGCCCCCTGAACGCGGATAAACTAGTTGGGGATTCAGAGCACCTCACAGTAACATGTAGTAATGTACAGTTTATTAGCACATCTGTCTTATTTGTGTATCATTAAACCAGTTGTACACACAGTACTGACATGTTGCTAAGCTGTTTGTATGCACTAACAATGGCTAACCTGGATAGAGCTAACCCCACAGGGAAATCCGACTTGTTTTAATGGAATGCGGTCAGCTCGGGTGTGACGTCATTCCCAGCTCGGCGTTCTGATTTCCGAGATAAATGGAACGCACTATTCTGTTGTATTTTACCTGACAGAGCGTTGCAGGTGTTCCCAGTCTTGGGGTCTCCATCCCCCTCAGTGTTCTTGTTGAAGTTCCGGGGCATGGCCTGAGCCTGCGGATTGTCCAGCATTGCTGGCGGAGGGGCGAGTCTGGTCATAACTGACTTCTCTTCCTGTAAAAGGTGTAGATCCAAGACATTAACACTAGTTTTTATTAGGGGTGGGGAAAAAAAATATCGAAAATCTTGATTTTTCCTCAGAAAGGATTTAAAAAAACATTACAGTACAGCATATTGTCCCAGCCCTAGTTTTTATTGTACCATGGTGTACAACAATGTCAAACACAAAACAGCTTTAAAATGAGTCATGATGAAAACTGTAGTTATACCTCATCACCACTGGAGTGTGAAGACACTGAGCTGCGATGTGCCTCCCATTGCCGCTGAGGTGCCTCCTCCTTTTTTTGGTTGTTGGCTGCTTCCCTGTGTCTTCGTCGCGCGGACTTATGGGACTTTTTAATTTCACCAGCATCTGCATCATCTGGACACAGGTGTGTGTGGAAAGATTCAAAAAAGAGGGGATTGGTCAGTCCAGCCGGATCAGGACTAACTTTTCAAAGATGACCACTAAGGGAGGACTCTGACAAATGTCACTATCAAACTAGAAAGGTGCACTCAGAAAACAGGGGTGGCTGTTTTGACATTCAGCTGCAGTGATCTGCACTTTACTATGTACAACCCCCACACTGGCGGAGGCTAGACACTGTCCGATTTACAGCCTCTCTGTCTCTGAAAACATTTTTTTTCTTCCACTCACTACCTGCTTGTACATACCACGGCAAAGACCAAAATGAAGTCTGCAACGGACTACGTGAGGCTTGTTTTTAGCTTAGCCAATTTCCGGAGATGCCTTTCGCTATCTGATTTGTTTTTGATCACCTACTGGCCGGTTGAGAGGAGTCAGCAGTCGACATAGCAGTATAAAAATAGAGTCAGTCATTACATTTTATAGAGTATGGGGCCCTTTCCTACTATTTTTGAGAAACCTTGACCGAGAGACCGCCATCTCGGAGTAATTGCTCCTAACCTTTATCATTCTAATGATACTTTATGTTTAGTTGCTTATCTCATTTAAGTATTTATTTAATTGTGTACATTTTTCTATTTTTTCTATTTTATTATTCAATGTATTTATTTTTTGTCTGTAGTGTCCACTCTCAACCTTTGGGCAATGTAAATATATGTCTGTGTGTAGAGTTAAGCTGAATACCTCTTAGTTTAATGCCTGTGGTTGGGTTAATAGGGGAAACGTGTATGTGTTGAAGGTTGTTTTTCTGGACTGTTCTACATTGATACTAATAAATAAACCAATCAATAAAGTCAATAAAATAGGTTTTTCAAAAATTGTGAATCACTGCAACCATGAGGGGTCCTTGAGCATGCAGGCATTCATTTACACAAAGAATATTCCAGCAGTATGATGCACACACACACACACACACACACACACACACACACACACACACACACACACACACACACACACACACACACACACACACACACACACACGACCGAAAGCATGATCATGTTTGAATGCCTGAATTTACTGAAGTTGTATTTCTGTAACCACTCATACAGTAGAGTCAGACAATTTGGATTTTTTTTTAGGGATGCACCGAATCCAGATTTTTGGGGTTCGGCCGAATATCGAATTCACTGGTTAAGATTCTGCATTAACACAGTAAACACATTAATGAAGTAAACAACGTCGACAGCAGTGCATTAAATGCAAAAGCATGTGCTTCGTCAACGTGTGCTTTTAGTTTTTAGCTGTGACTGTCCTTCCTTTGCCGTACCTGAAGTTGCTGCATTCTGGCTGCTGTCTGTAGATTCCTTCATGCTCAGCTCGTATTCTTCCAGATGTTTCATACCAGATGTTGTAACAGCGGTGATGTTGTGTATTGTTTAGGGTCCTCGCCACCACGAGATCAATCAGCATTGTTAACTGAACATGTAGCTGGACTTGAATGGCCTTCTTTTGACTGAAAGTACTGCCAAACAACACTTTTTCTGCTCACCAGTTCCATTTTCACTTCCTCTCAGCCTGCTGCATTGAACGCTCCACCTACGTAAACACCTTCCCGTAATCAACGGCGCCGTCATTACGTCGACCAGCATATCGCGTGTAGTGCAAGCGTAGGGTTCGGTTCACTGGAAAACAATTCTAAGGTTTGGCCGAAACCGAACCCCGTCAAAAAGCCCAATATTCAGCCGAATCCAAACCCTGGATTCGGTGCATCCCAAGTTTTTTTTAGCTGACAGTAAAACAAATGGCCGAAGCGAGTAATGGGCCGTTAAGGAAGGGTTACCTGTTTCTGTGCGTCTTCGGAATGATAACTTGCGTCTGCGTAACTTGTTGAATCCCCCACAGTTAGAGTCATCACTGCTCGGAGAGCCTGGGATCATGTTGGTCTGAAACGAGGACCAGCATTAAACAGCCTTTATTAAAAGAAAGAACATTGTGGGGATGATATGTGTAAAAGAAGCCACAGTAAGAATCAGTTAACCTTTATTCAGTTAAAGGAAAAATTTTCCTTGGATACTACCCCAACACAAAGAACACATTTTTGCTCACAAGTGCTCATATTATGCTTTTTGGCTTTTCCCCTTTCCTTTATTGTGTTATATATCTTTTTTGTGCATGTTATAGGTTTACAAAGTGAAAAAGCCCAAAGTCCCCCCCAAAGGGACTTACCATCTCCAACAGAAAACACTGTTCACAAACTGCTCCAAACAGCTCTATTGTAGTCCAGCCTTTACTTCAGAGACAAACGTGGTCACTTTGGAACACACGTTATAATGCTCACCTAGCTGCTAGCATGGCATGCCCTCATACTCTGCTTCTGACTGGCTAGTAGTCCTTACCTAGGTACTGTCAGGGCACGGCCTCATACTCTGCTTCTGACTGGCTAGTAGTCCTTACCTAGGTACTGTCAGGACACGCCCTCATACTCTGCTTCTGACTGGCTAGTAGTCCTTACCTAGGTACTGTCAGGGCACGCCCTCATACTCTGCTTCTGACTGGCTAGTAGTCCTTACCTAGGTACTGTCAGGACACGCCCTCATACTCTGCTTCTGACTGGCTAGTAGTCCTTACCTAGGTACTGTCAGGGCACGCCCTCATACTCTGCTTCTGACTGGCTAGTAGTCCTTACCTAGGTACTGTCAGGACACGCCCTCATACTCTGCTTCTGACTGGCTAGTAGTCCTTACCTAGCTACTGCACATGTGCGACTCCCAACAAAGATGTTACAGGAGTGAGAAGTCTCACTCTGTAGCTAAAACAGAGAGCTCAACACACAGGGTGAAAAGAGGAGCTGCAGCAATGTGCAGTACAACAAAAATATGGTGTTTTCTGAAAATTAAACCATGTAAACCTATTCTGATATAACCTTTAGATACAATTAAGAACCTGAAAATGAGCATAATATGAGCACTTTAAGTATGCATATATATATATATATATATATATTATGGCTGATATTAACCATATTGCTTCAAAGTATTCAGGATGTCTGTCTGAATCAGACTTCACATTACTCATTCTTTGATGAGGTTGTAAAACTCACATCTCGGAGGTTGAAGGTGATTTCCAGGTTGTTCCAGAAGTGGTCTGCGAACTCAGGATACATGTCCAGCACCTCCAGAACATCTTCTCTGAAGATTTTATGGAGGTCGCAGTAGGTTAGAGCCCTCACATCAGCGTTGGATTTACCTGGTCGGGAATACAGGTTGATAGGCTCGCCGAAGATATCATTCTTCCCTGAGAAAACAGAGGGAAACGGGGGAAAAGCAAGAAGTCAAAGTAGCTTTATTGTCAATATATTGAGCAGTCAGACAACAATATAACGACATTTGAGTGGCAGTTCCCTGAGGCATAAAAACATAAAAACATTAGACAGTTAAAAAAGGTCAATTAAAGTTAACATATACTGTATTTAACTTCTTAATGTTTCTGAAACTCTGCAATTTTTCATATAATTATCATAAATGGCCTGTAACAGCAAATGAGACTAACTAGTGTAATGGCAAAAATTACACTTGAGCACTGTTCCTTTTATTTCTGATGTTTTTATTAACACATAGCCTTCTCTCAGCACTATTGAAAGAACAGTTTGTCTCCCCTTATCATGTTGATTCGATCCTGCTTAAGCTGCTGAGACAGAAAGTCTGGGAGACGAAGCATAGGCCCTTTGTTTAAACTGATAAACTACAAGGACACTATAAACCATCTTCCTTTCCAGATCCGGGTCCTCCCTCTGCCAGTTACGGAGTACGGGAATGTAACCTCAGAGGTGAACGTGGGGGATAGGGGATAAGGTGAAGTGGGTTTATGACACCTTGGGAGATTTAGAAAGGTATCTGACAAGATCTTTATCTTTATGTGCATGTTAACCTATAACCTGTTAACCTTATCTGGACGCTGTCTGTGAGAAAATGTAAACCATTGTTGTAGATAGATCATGTTTGAATTGTCACTCCCCTTTTCCCAATGTGCATTTAAGCTCAGTGTTTCTTTGACTCATTTGAAGAATCAGTACTCACTGAGCTGCTTGTGCTTTTGTGACTCTGTTATTCTTCCTATATTTGCAAATATATCCTAATAAATACGAAACCCTAACTTGGTTCAGTTCTCCGACTGTCTTATTTGTTACATTCACTAAACTTTGAAACCTCTACCCCTGCTGGACCAGAAACTTCCATTACACTAGTTTTATATCGTTTTTATTAATGTCTCTGCCCAGGTCTGATTTCTCCTGTGAAGTCAGAGAATGATTTACGGCAGGTAGACGGAGCTACAGCAACACATTCTGAAGGGTAACACCAGAAAAGCCTGTGTTAGTGTATCCAGCCAGGTAAAAGGTAGCAGGAGATTTCTTTACATAGGCCTAATTATATTTTTATATTTTAGAAGTGATCTGCTGTAGTTATGGCTGATACTGGGCAGGACCATCACAGGAAAGAAGGAAATTAAACAAAGAACAACTAAAAGCTAAAAGGGAAAGTGAAAGACGACGGGGGAAACCCCGAGTCACACTCGGTCGGGCTTTCAACAGATGAAGAACATTACGGGAGTGTAAATGATTCAAAAACGTCAACGAATTGGCCCTCAGGTATGTAATATGTCTAGTTCATTCATAAAATAACTTTACAATGAGCGATGTGATTGTACGTCAGTAGCCTGTATTAAATTACGCACCCCCTTCCAATTAAACGGATGTTTTATTCCTTTTAGTCTGTGTTTGTGTTGGCCTGCTATTTTCTTTTCCCTTGTCCCCCTGTCCTTGTGTAAAGCAACCTTGGGTTTTGTCCAAATCGGCCACTGGAATCAACACAAACTGAAAGTTACATATAGCCACTTTAAAGACAATCACTGCAATGTAATGTGCAAGCACAGCATGCAGCAGCAGTACTATATGATGACAAGACAATGTACACAATGAAAACAATTCAAGGTTATGTCGTGTTATTGCAGAATTGAAAATAGTTTAAGTCCTACAGTGTGTGTACGAGTACTATTGTTACATAACAATAATTAAACTGCTTTTTCGATTCACTGAAATATCAGCCATGTATGCATTATATTTTATGGGGATATTTAAGGTATCCTGACATTTAGAGGATATCTATTTCTTGGCTGCAATCATTTTTTTATGAGCCAGAAATATGACAGTGGCATGGGACCAGTGTACTAGAAGTGTTTTAGTCAAAACACATTTTTATGTGAACACAACTGTGTTTATTTTGAACTTTGAACTATTGAAACATTATATAAGTATCTCAAAATGTAGGCCCAATAGATTATTTGGCAAAATTACTTAAAATGTTTAAGATCTTTTTCTCAAACAGTCTTAAAGTTAACTACCCGATTTCTTACCCCACCTTTTAAAATATTATGTTGCGTATCTTTTAGGGCAAGACATGCAAAAGTTACATAATCATTTAGAGCAAATAGTTAACTTCATTCTACATGACGGTCACCACTGGTGAATGCATTTAATGCTTAATATACAGTACATCTACACATATACAAGTACACACACCATGTGTACTTGTGTTACTTTACATAGCAGCACTATGCTATTAACTCATCCAACTGTTTTCCTGTTAAGGGAGCTAGATCCAATCTCCGCTTACATTGGGCAAAAGAGACGAGGTACAACCTAATCTAAATCGAAGATGTTCCACTTCCGGGATTGTTCAGATGCCGCTGGAAATTCTTTTTAGGCCAGATTTCTCTCACCTTCCTCTTTCTTTGTGTTGGCGTTCTTAACTCCAGTGGATTTGTGAGGACTATGGTTAACTGCTCCTCAGATCTCTGCAGGGTAAATCCAGACAGCTAGCTAGACTATCTGTCCAATCTGAGTTTTCTCTTTTGAAAGTACACATATTCCACCAAAACAAGTTCCTTCCCGAGGCTATTTTTGCTTTCAAGTCATTATTGTGTCCGGGGCTTAGCGCCGCCCCAAGACGATTGTGATTGGTTTTAAGAAATGCCAATGAACCACAGCAAGTTTTTCTCCCATTCCGGAATGCTGTGTGGACTAGCCAGACCCTCCTCCACAGCGCTGTGGGGGAAGGTCTGGCAATGCGAGACTAGGTACAACCTGATCATGTCTTTTGTTGTGTTGTCCTAAATCCACACTTCAACTATTAGAAGTAACACTCTATGCTCACCAGCAGAAGGCACTACCAGCTAATGCATATGTTGTAGTTATTGAGAGGCAGCATGGCCTGAGCAAGTACAGAGTCATCAACTAGAAAGGCATGCTGGAAGAGATATTCAAGTATAAATCAAAAAAGAAAATGTAACTGGGCAAGAAAGAGGTCTGCTACATACTTTTACAAAGTCTGGATTGACACAGGAGGCTATGGACCAGTGGATAACTTTTGTCCTGCTGATAAGTCAGGGCATTCCAGTCTGAACTACTCTTACTTGCTAGATCTCAGGGAAGCAGCCCTGCATTGGCCTGCAATGGACTAGACCTACAAGGGAAATTTAAATATTGGACTAAACTGTTTATACTTCTAAGTCATCTCCTGTAAGAGTAATGTTTCCAGATGTTGTCATGTTCTTCCTCAGATTTAGTTTCAAATAAGCTCAAAGTGAGCAATTAACAGGGGCTACAGTAGGTGGTTAATGTAATCAGTAAAACATATATTGACTGTGTATATATAAATATATTTTTTGTACCCAAGATGGCAACCACCACATCTCCTCTTAGTATCTCTATGGATCCCCTGGATATGAAGTAGACGGCAGTGAGGACGTCCCCAGCATGGACCAGCGTGTCACCCGGGGGTGCGTGGGTGGTCTTGAACTTCATGGCCAACGCCCTGAGGCAGCCCTTGGTAGAGCCCTTAAAAGCCTTACAGTTCTGCAGCAACGTCCGATTCAGATGGAGGCAGATATCTGCCTGTAGACACTCTGGGAAACCCTTCAGCACCTGGGGAGAGGGAGCAAAGGGCGCAGAGGGATGAAGGAGATGAGGACAAGGAAGGAAGAAGGGATAGAGAAGCAGGAGAGAACAGAAGTAGAAGACAGAAAGAAGGAATTAAAGAAGAAAAGAAGATAGGAGGCGAGTAAAAAAGCAGTAGATACACGTGGAGCAAAAGAGTTGGAAAAAAAGCAAAAAGGAGAGGTGAAAGGAGAGACACTTTACAATAAGGGTACATTAATTAGCATTAGTTAATGCATTAATAAGCATTAACTAACCATTATTAAGGGTTGAATAAATTGTCTAATAAACATTTGTTAACAATGCTCATGTTAACTAAGGTATTAATTGATGCATTATTTACCATTAGTTGATGCATTAACTAACTGTTAATCTCAGTTAACTAAGGTGTCTATTTTACCATTAGTTAATGCAGTAATAAGCCCTGACTAACTATTAAAAACAGTTAATTAAGGTGTTGATTATATCATTAGTTAATGCAGTAACAAGCCTCGACTAACTGTTAATAACAGTTAACTAAGGTGTAGGCAAGCCATGTCATTATGAGAAAACTTTTTTTATTGTTTATTTACGGGTTATGGTTGTCCACATACCTTTGTCCACTACATTTGTCCATCCTTCAACATATGACTTACTTTTGGTAGAGGGTGACATCAGGGAAAAGACTCCATAGTCTCCATGCAGAGGTTTGCTTCTTCCTTTGTCTTCATGTAGACATTAACTTAAAGCCCAACCTATATAAATTATTGTGCATGCTATATAAGCATTACGTAACCTTAAATGGTCACTTAATTAATGTGTAACAATACTGAATAAGCCTTACTAAACCATAACTAAACAGTTATTAATGCTCTTCGGTAGACTTATTGTAAAGTTGAGAACATATGCACCTTTACTAACACTTAATTAATGTGTAACGATACTGAATAACCATTACTAAACCATAAGTAAAGTTATTAATTCTCTTTGGTAGACTTATTGTAAGTAGAGAACATATGCACCTTAACTTACACTTAATTAAGTATTTAACAATACTGAACAAGCCTTACTAAACCATAACTAAACAGTTATTAATGTTCTTTGGTAGACTTATTGTAAAATTAAGAACATATGCACCTTAACTTACACTTGATAAATGCATAACAGTGATGAATAAACATTATTAAACAATGATTCACAGTTTATTAGTACTCTTTGACTTAAACATTAACACAGCTTTTAAACATTAGTGAAACACTGTCAATGTGAAATCAATAGAGCAGCCTTAATGGTACACACTCTACCTAGTGAGTGATGAGCTACCTTGACGATCATGATTATCCATTATCTAGATTGTGTCCAGTATATTAATGCATTGATGCATCTGACAGCCAGCAATCACAGCATTCGCATGTTTGTTTATATAAATCACAGTATATTATGAACCATAAATAATCATTATCATAGTGTAGCCTCCCCGGCTGAAAGATGGTCTGGCTCTCTTTAACTAATGGTTCCCCAAACATGCCTTGAACACACATCATCTAACCACTGTAAGAGCTGAGAAAACAAAGAAAACTAAATACTTTTAGTTTAAATATATCCATCTTTTTTATTTTAACCCCTTTCATACATATATTATTGTAAATGACCCTTTGAGTGCTTAAATTGAGTGTTACTTCCCATTCTTATTCACTTGTTTTTCAGAAATCAACCTTAATTACAATGAAATATTCAATTAAATATAAAATGGTTCTCCTTTGAACCTTCTGTCACATCCAATATACTGTAGTAATTGCATTTATATCTCTGAAGTTACACCCTTTTATGTAAACAGGCTCATTAGCCTGGTAATATTAACTGCAGGCTAATATGTTGACATGCTAGCTTTACTTACTCATCTCCAAGTCCGTAAAACTCTTAAACAGCATATCATAAAGTGACTCAAAATACAAACAATATTAGAGGAAACAATGACCAACCTTATCCCCTTATCAACCAGGTGCTAAACAAGTTAAACATAAAACTTTTTGCTTGTATGAGCTGCACACTTTGCCTGCTTGTGGGAACAAATATATACTTCCGGTTTTGATCTTTTCAAAATAAAAACGCTAACACTGGAAACTGCTATAGATTATTAAATGAGTGAAACTAAATAATATGTGGGTCACTTAGAGCTAGCTTGGCTGTTATGCTAGCTCTAACATAAGTTAATCGCAGAAAGATCTGCCAGAGAACAGGGTCATTTTGGTTACCTAAAGCTACCTAACTTGCTAGCTATCGCTTCTATTTTGAAAAGATCGAAACCGGAAGTATTATAAGCGTGCTGAGGCCGCGGGCAACATGTGCTGCTAATACTCTGCCGAAGAAAGCATGGTGTATGCTTATCTTGTTTATCATCTGGCTGATAAAGGAACAAGGTTTGTCAGTGTTTACTCTAATATCGTTTGTATTGTCAGTCACTTTATGATATGCCGTTTAAGAGTTTTACGGACTTGGAGATGACTATGTGCAAGTAAGGCTAGCATGTCAACATATTTTAGCCTGCAGTTAATTACCAGGCTAATGAGCCTGTTTAGCTACATGAAACGGTGTAACTTGAGAGATAGAAATGCAATTACTACGGTATATTGGATGTGACAGAAGAATAAAAGGAGAATCATTTTAATATTGTATTAGGCTTTTAATTTAGGTTGATTTCTGCATAGAAAGTGAATAAACTATCCAACGATGAAGACCATCTTTCAGCCGGGGAGGCTACACTATGATAATGATTATTTATGGTCCATAGTATACTTTGATCTATACAAACAAACATGCGAATGCTGTGATTGCTGGCTGCTAGATAATGGATAATCATGATCGTCAAGGTAGCTCACCACTCACTAGGTAGAGTGTGTACCATTAAGGCTGCCCTATCATGTTTTGTCGTCATTTGTTGCCTACAATATGTGTAAAGATTTGATGTTGATCTAGTGAACGATCAATTCTTGCATCCGTAGCTTTTGCATGCATTTAAAAGAAATTGATATATCCCACTTGGTTTGTTTGTGTTTGTTTCAAGAGAGGAAACAGACAGAGAGCGGGACAATTTCCAGTGTAATCTCCATACAGGACTTAAACTGTTATAGCTCTGAGTCTCAGTGGAAAGAAAGATGAGAACTGACTGAGTTAAAAACTCAGAATCAAATGAAAACCTTGTTTACATTTTGAACATGTGTGCATAACATAAGGTTGTCATGAAGATTTGATTTCACATTGACAATGTTTCACTAATGTTTAAAAGCTGTGTGAATATTTAAGTCAAAGAGTATTAATAAACTATGAATCATTGGTTAGTAATGCTTATTCAGCACTCTTATGCATTTATCAAGTGTAAGTTAAGGTGCATATGTTCTTAACTTTACAATAAGTCTATCAAAGAGCATTCATAACTCTTTAGTTATGGTTTAGTAATGCTTATTCTGTATTGTTATACATTAATTAAGTATTATTTAAGGTGCTTATATTATCAACTTTTCAATAAGTCTACCAAATAGCATTCATAACTCTTTAGTTATGATTTAGTAAGGCTTGATCAGTATTGTTATACATTAATTAAGTGTTATTTTAGGTGCATATGTTCTCTACTTTACAATAAGTCTACCAAAGAGCATTTTAACTGTTTATTTATGGTTTAGTAATGGTTATTCAGTATTGTTACACATTAATTAAGTGTTAGTTAAGGTGCATATGTTCTCAACTTTACAATAAGTCTACCAGAGCAGTAATAACTGTTAACTGATGGTTTAGTAAGACGTATTCAGTATTGTTACACATTAATTAAGTGACCATTTAAGGTTACGTAATGCTTATATAGCATGCACAATAATTTATATAGGTTGGGCTTTAAGTTAATGTCTACATGAAGACAAAGGAAGAAGCAAACCTCTGCATGGAGACTATGGAGTCTTTTCCCTGATGTCACCCTCTACCAAAAGTAAGTCATATGTTGGAGGATGGACAAATGTAGTGGACAAAGGTATGTGGACAACCATAACCCGTAAATAAACAATAAAAAAAGTTTTCTCATAATGACATGGCTTGGCCGTGAACCTTAAGACATACATGCTATCAAACATCTTTATCAACCACCTAGTAATATTAGGAAATACCTTCATCAACATCAACTAAGGGTTTACTTAGACACTTTAGTTAGCTTTTATTTCCAGTTTAGGCTTTTTAGTACATTACCTAATGTTAAAATATACACCTTAGTTAACTGTGATTAAAAGTTAGTTGAGGCTTGTTACTGCATTAGCTAATACTAAAATAGACACCTTAGTTAACTGTTATAAACAGTTAGTCAGGGCTTATTACTGCATTAACTAATGGTAAAATAGACACCTTAGTTAACTGAGATTAACAGTTAGTTAAGGCATCAACTAATGGTAAATAATGCATAAATTAATACCTTAGTTAACATGAGCATTGTTAATGCACCCTTATTGTAAAGTGTTACCAAAGAAATAATTAAAAAAAAAGTGTCTTGGTACAGTTTTTATTGTCATAATCCCTACTGGTCAACATTCATGGATCATTAGCCTTTTAATAAAAATAAACCATTCCACAAATTATCATTGCAAACCTACATTCCCTATACATATATCAGAAAATATTGGTTCTTCTAACCATCAGAGAAGTCATGGTTTTCATTTCATCTTTTATAATGTTAACCCCTAAATGGAAGACAGGCATCAGCAGTCTGGGCATTCTTTCTATTTAAAAGGGCCTATGCAGTGATTTTCAGAGCTTCACTGCTACATTATTACAAACTGTTATTTCAGAGGGCCTACCAGAACAGAGTCAGCCGGCCCTTAGAGTGTAATTAATATGAAGAATTGGTGCATTTTAATGAGTTCACAGCAAGCACTTTTAAAAAGCAGGCTATGGGCTTGTAACTCTCTGGCTGACTGCACAGAACAGAACTGTACCTAAAACACCAGCACTTTTTCACACAGTTTCTGTCTCTCCATTTCTCTCCAGTTTCAAACTTTAACTTTCTTCATTTTAGACTTCAGTGGGCTCCGTCTTCATCTTTCCAAGCCCCAATCGTTTCTTCCTTTCATAATTTGTCTCTAGCTCCTTTTTCACCTTCCATCTCGGTCCTAAGTTCCTGGGCTACAGACGTTTTGCAGATCTCATTGCTTCCCCCGACCCGCCCACCACCCCACTTACACCTTTTGAAATGTTCGAACCTCTGGTTTGAAGGCAGTCAAACACATAGAAACTCAGTATAACCTTTCACAACACAACTGAGAACTCTCTTTTGTGGATTTGAATAACCTATTACTCCCTGTACATACCAACCATTTTGCTGATTTGTGGGGTGCCAGGTACAAGCCGAAAATGTGCTGAAGTAAGACTTTAGAGGCAGGATACATCAGGTGTTTACTGGTGCATTTAGCAGATGCTGAACTGCAAGCCTACGCCGCTATTGTTTATATACATGTTTGCTGTCATGATATATTATTGTGCTCTTTGCTGTAGCTTTGCAAAGCTTCTGTTTAGCCTAGCAAATAAAAAAATTATGGTGACACTGGTTATTGTATTTTCTATAAGAATGACAGTGTTTCATTTTGTATCTTTACAACAAAGAGCACTGTCTTCAACTGCCTTGTTTGTCATTGTTGTTCAATTCCAGCCTATTTAGGAGAATATGAACTGATATATTAAAACATAGATGGCATTCTTTTTTGGAACCGACAAACATGCGGCGTAGGTGGAAGTACTACAGCCCTGAGTATTACCTGTATACAGCCCAGGTGGCACAGATGTTTAGCCTCAGATGCAAAACCCGTCTGCAAAGCACTTGCTGCTATTTGCTCTGAGGACACAGTAATAATTGAAGGCCACTCAGATAATAATAATAATAATAATAATAATAACTTTTAGTTATATAGCGCCTTTCATGAAACCCAAGGACACTTTACAGAATGACTGTTGCTAAGCTAAAAGAGGTTGTAGGAGTTTTTTTAAGATGAGCGTGTCTACATTCTTATCAGCTACAATCTTCTACGGCTGTACCATTTTTTTTTACATTCAGAGCTTCTTATTGATGCTTGGAATGTCTGTCATATTGTATGACGTCATCACCCTAAAAAAAAACGAGAGTTGCAATTATGATTGTGTAAATCCGGCCTGTCGGCTGGTACTTGAAATACGTCAAGTGGATTAATCCTCGTTTTATGGTGGTGTTGTCTCGGTAACGCGAAAAAAAAACCAAACATGAATCAATCCCTCTGTCTCTCTCACACTCGCTTACATACAATCCTGGCAGGCCACTGCACACACAGTGGTTAACTAGGAAGGTAAAACCTTTTGTTAGACCTTCCTTTTTGTATCGTGCACTAAGCACTTTATTCTGCACTGCTTTCTCACTCTCAAAACAGCCAAATAAAGCCTAAAAGTACTGTATATCTCATTATAGATCCATTTTTTTTTTTTTTTATACTTTTATACTATTGCAATGTTCTTTCATGTTATAGATGAACTTTAAGATATTATCTTGTACGTAGGAGATAAACTTAGGTTCTTGAACAATATGGCACCCCACCCTAATACACATTTCATTCCTTACATTTGGGAGACATGCTGGGCTGCGGCTGTGCTTCTGTAGCCAAAGTCAATAACACAATACTAAGATTTTTATTTTCCACAAGATTCACTGTACTGCTCATCCACATGCAAAATATTTCTATCTCTTTCCTCCTGCTATTATCACAACACTTACAACAGACAGACAGACAGACAGACAGGGTCTACTCAACCCAATCATAATTACATGAATCTACCTTACTGGGCCTTTAAGAGAGCAACATAACAGGGTAAGAGGAGGGGGCTTACACCTAAAACACATTCCCATGGAGGTTAGTCCAATTTGTTCCTTCTCTACTTTAATGGCTCACTTATTCTACAGAAATGAAACAGGATTTCAGTGATGGAAGTATATATATATATATATACAGGGACCACGCTCTTCAACAGAGTTCCTATTTGCTTCTATAAGGCTTCACAGACAACATTGAGGTGCCGATTATGCTACGAAGGCATTTGGATGCTGGAAAGGCTTTCTGAAGCTATGAGCAGAGCTGTTTTTGGTTAAGGGTACTTTTTGAGCTGAGACTATGAAACAGCTTACAATGCAGTGAAAAATTGTCACTGTAAATTTAGTAAAGATGACATCCACTGACTTATGCGCTGCATTAAATGCTCGCATCAGCAGTTCTTAAGTGTGTCACAGTGTGTGTGTGTGTGGGTGTGTGTGTGTGCGCGCATGTGCATTTGTGGTTGCATGCAGTCTGTGTCCAATGTCATATCTGAGCACTCATAACACTGATACAGAGGATACAAAAGATGTGACTTGTACTATGCCTGTGTGTGTGTGGTTCAGGTTGAGGTTGACTGTATACAACAGGCATGTTAAAAGCACTCCTTCAATCAGCGTGTGTATCAGCATGCATGGTGCGTTTGTGTCCAGTGACAGGTGTGACTCACACTGTGTCCGTGGGTTTCTGTGTGTGTTTCAAGTTGTATGTTAAAAGAGTATGGTTAGCCTTCATGCATGTGAACAAACCGATGTAGGTCCATGCATGGTGCAAATGGTTGAGTCTATAGCCACGGCGTTCCACTTCTGGGATTGCGCCGTTGCCGCCGGAAATTTCGTTGAGACAGCTAGCTAGACTATCTGTCCAATCTGAATCTTCTGTTGCACGACTAAAACTACTTTTGAATGTACACATTCCACCAAAACAAGTTCCCTCCCGAAGCTATTTTGCAAAGGCACCGGGGCTCCGTGCAGGGCCTAGCACCGCCCATGACGATTGTGATTGGTTTAAAGAAATGCCAATAAACCAGAGCACATTTCTCTAAGATCCCAGAATGCTGTGTGGACTAGCCAGACAGCACTATGGAGGAGGGTCTGGCAATGCGAGACTACACATACTTTAACCTGCACGTTTAATAATGTGTGTGTGTGTGTGTGTGTGTGTGTGCATATCACTTATGATACTCACATCATTCCTATTTTCTCTGATGGTGTCGTACCATGCATGCTGAGACAAAGTCTTCACATCATCCTATTAACGTATAACGCAGGCTCAAAACACTACCCTAGCCTTTTCTGCGTACATGTGCGTATTCATGCCAAACACCCTATTTGAGTGCACGAGGATCAGTACTCACAGCATTCATGTCGATGCCGTTGGTGTAGGACCAGGCGTGCTGGAAATACTCCTCCAGCCTCTGCCTGAGCGGGTTGGGGATCTGGTGGAAGCGGATGAACTCCCTGACTCTCAGCATCTGGGTGTGGTAGCGGGCCGTCCCCGAGTACAGCCGCTGGATGATGGCTGACACATTCCCAAAGATGCTGGCGTACATCAGGGCTGGAGGTGGGAGACGGGGAGAGGGTGAGGGTGAGACATGAGGGAGTATTTGGAAGTGTGAGGAAGGAGGAAACATGGGAAGTAGGCAGAGAGGGAGAGAAAAACGTAGACATTAACATAAAGCATAAAGGACAAACGGGTTTGATACACTGATATGACCTGACATATTTCTGGCTGACTGTCTTCTCCATCTGAAAAGAAATATATTATTAGCTCGACCCCCTTGGGTGATATGTTTGATATAAATACGATAAGGGGAGAATGGCAAGGAAAAGATAAAGAGAAAAGAATAGACAAAGGAAGTTCAGACATCTGATGGTAAAATAATGGAGAAGGATTTTAGCATGAATCAGAGCTGTGTTAAAAAAAACAATGACATAAGACTCACTGAGATTTTCTCAGAGTTTCTAAGTCTCTATGTAACATGAAAAACTGTGGAATACACCACCTCTGGCAATCCGCACTGCTATTTCTGTATTCTCTTTTCTACATCAGTTAAAACACCACTTTTTAATCTGGCTTTTAACTGACTTGCATTATTTTATATGTCCTGGACTATATCATTTCATTTTAACTTACTGTATTTCTTACTAAGTTATTTATTGTATGATTTTATCTTTAGACAAAGGGCTTGAAAAAGTGCTATACAAATAAAGTTAATATCATAAAGTCACATTTCCAAGCTTTGATTAGTTTAAACAGCCTAATTTGCCTTTTTGCATTACGTGATACACCAGTGAGTGCCATATGAACATGACACATAGACTCTCAGACTATACTGATATTGTACTGTTCCTTCCCTCTGGTTTCTTACTGTCCTTTCTGTTTTTATTCTTTATATGTTAAGTGAGTGTTGTACTTTGAGAGCAAAGATTAACCAGAGTCAAATTCCTTGTTTGTTTACGCAAACCTGGCCAATAAAGCTGATTCTGATTCTGATATAATATGTAATAGTGCTCTCTCACAAAGGCCTGAAGCGCTACAACTTCCAAAAAAAGGGTCACTGTACAGGGACTAGCTTTCAGTCAAATAGTGTGTCTGAAAATCATTGAAATATCCTCTTTTTTTACACTTTTTACAAGTTTGACTTAAATGAATACTCTGTGTTACTATCCCTCCACCCAGGCCAAGAAAGGCAACACTTTCTGTGGGAACACAAAGAGGGAATTTCACACTAAAAAGACTACTTTGGACAACAGGCTGCTGGAGCCTTATATTAACCTTCGCTGAACTTTGGAAAGCATTTTAGCACTAACCCTAACCCTTACTGTAAGGAGGAATTTGAAATCTGTCACCCCACCTCCTACACTGAAGTTGCATTTGGAAGAAATATATTTACGGCCAATATGGACAGGACAAACGATTACACAGACAACATATTGTATTAAAGGAATCGTTCGTTGAATACAAAACTCACATGCCCATATGTATGTTGAAAGAGTTTTTGGCTGCTTTAATTGTTCCTCCTGTTCATAGTGGCAGTGAAAAGACCCCTACCTGACGCAATTTCAATGTAAGTGATGCAGGACTGAATCCCCAATCTTCTGTCTTTATTAAAATGTCTTCTACAGGTTAGCTTGTTGGTTGAGGAACATTTAGAAAAATATTTTCCAACTAAAAAGACAGCAACTTTGGTACGTATTCAGTGTCTGTGTCTGACTTAGACAGCGCCAGATAAAGTTTTGAATTCATTTTCACACCGAACGAGGACTGTGGATGTTGTATCCCATCACTTACATTAAAATAGCGTTAAGAAATGACCTCCTGAGGGCTAATATACACAGGAAGAAGGATTACAGCGTCCAAAACCATATCAGTGTACATACAAGCATGTGAGTACTGTTTAAGTCAGGCTTGAAAAAAATGTGAACCTAACTTTTAAGACAGACTTAAAAAAATAAACTTGAAACATATAATAGGTTTAACAGCCAACTGGAGTTGAATTCTAATCTTTCCTGCAAATACAGTTACATACATATATATATGTATACATATACACAGACAATAACTCAAATTTAAAAAATTTAAAAAAACAAAACATGATCACATATTAACGTTCTCATATTATGCTCATTTCCAGGTTCATATTTGGATTTTGGATTTCTACTACATGGTTCCGTGCTTTAATGTCCTGGTAGCAGTGCTTCGCCTGTGCTTTGCCCCAATATAGTCCCAAGTCAAAAAATGCATTTAGACAAAAATGCGTTTGCCCACCTATATAAATATAGAGGAGATGGTGAATAACCCTATTTCAACAAACTGAGGCGTATTCCATTAAGTATCAAAAGTAATTTTCTGATATTAAATGTACTTAAGTATTTGAAGTAAAAGTAAAAAAAAAAAAAACTTTAATTATGAACTTTATGGCCAAAGGTGTGTAATGTTATCTTCATCACCACTGTCGTCGGGGTGGTCATCGTCTGTTACCATGACAGCAGAGCCTGCACCAGGTGCTTCCATGACACTATCAGTCATTATGCTTCCTCCTCTTCTTCTTTAGTTTTGGCCTATGGTTGTTTTTTTTTGCCGCTTGGCAGCAAACAGGCATCAGGTCACCAACTGGAATGGAGTGTGCTCCAAGCTTGGCAATCTAGTTGCAAACCTGCTTTTTTCCATTGTAACAAATGTCTTGGGATTTTATTTTGTAGTAACAAGTAACTAAGATGCTTAGGGGAAATGTAGTGGAGTAAAAGTATACATTTTATTTAGGAAATGTAGTGGAGTAAAAGTAAACATTTTATTTAGGAAATGTAGTGGAGTAAAAGTAAAGGTTTCCGGAAATATGAATAACGAAGTAAAGCACAGATACTTGAAAATTCTACTTAAGTACAGTAACAAAGTATTTGTACATTATTACATTACAACACTGCCTATGACTAAAAAATAATTCCGTTTATACAACAGTTGTTTGCATGCGGTCAGTCCTCAGATACGGCAGGAGTTTGACTGATCTAAAAGGGTTTTGTCTGTAGAGGACAGAGTGTTTTCTGTCATATCCTTCATGAGCCTCTCTGTTTTGACCTGTTGTCAAGTTGGATCCTGCTAACCTCTGAACCTCTGTCAGCTCCCATCACTGTCTACATCACCCACTAAAACTGCTGTGTGTGTGTGTGTGTGTGTGTGTGTGCGCGTGTGGATTTTTGCACGTGTGTGTCACACACAAGGGACACAATTGATCTCTGACTGAATAACTTTTATAATTCTCATGGCAACTTCATAGTACATTTCCATTTTAGAGCAACAGGATATGTCTGGAGGAGAAACAAAATAAAAAGCCCTTGTTTTTTCCAAGCCCTTGGATAACTGTAACTACAATACAATACAGCCCGATTCCAACACAGCACAAAATAATAAGCATATGCATTCTATAAAAGAGCAGTTACTCGTTTCTAGTCACTTTTTAGACTGAGAACTAGTTTTAGGGCCCTATTTTAACGATCTAAGCGCACTCCGTGAAGAGCCTGGTGCAGGTGCGTTTAGGGCGTGTACGAATCCACTTTTGCTAGTTTAAGTTTAAAGGGGTGATTGAATGATTATATAGGGTATTTCACACTGTTCCTTAAGGTCGCCTAATAGGGTATGTAACATTGGTTGGGCTGAAAATTGCCCGAATGCTATTTTATTAGGCCCTTAACTACCCTGTGAATATGGCTCTATTTGGAACAAGAGCTTTTCTTCCAAATATGGTATGCTCATGAATATTTAGATGAACTGCGCGCTGATTGGTTTGAGCGAACCACATAGAAACACATTGGAGACTAGACAGCAGGTCTCATATTTCAGACACTGCAAAGTTATACGTTGTTTGTCGGGCTATTTCGTTATTAAATTCACTTCTGAGACTTTTTTTAAGCGAGAAATCAACTATATAAAACTCCAATATGGGCCGTTTTACGAAAATTGATGGCTAATTGCAAATTTGGTAAGACGTGTCGGACTTTAGCTAGGAGCTCCACACAGTCTGACGAGAAAGCGGCAACCTCCATACCCAGTGAAAGTCACCGTTTCCCTGGGTACTGGACTACTGGAATACTCAGGGCTACGCAGAGCTCCGTGGAGCTGGCTGGCTGCCAGCTGCCGGCATAACTAGAGTAGCTATATTTACAGTTTGAATTTCGTCACGCCACTTATATAACATCTACCCCAAGGTCTTATAAAGCTAACAATGGTGTCCGATTTCAATTTAATGCATTTTTGTGAACATTAGGGGTTTCGTTAGCCGCGACTGTCCCTTCAATCCTATGTGTACAGATCGCGGCTAGTTAGCTTCATTTTCGGCGTAATTAGAGTATATTTACAGTTTGAATTTTGTCCCACCATTTATATAACATCTACCTCAAGGTCTTATAAAGCTAACAATGGTGTCCGATTTCAATGTAATTTATTTTTGTGAATTTCAGAGGTCTAAGAGGAGGCTATCTAGCTCTCATTGATAGAGCTCCATCCAGCCGCAGGCTCTATCAATGAGACTCAGGGACAAGAGGCGTTTATTTCCCCGATCGTTTGTTTAAATAACTCAACACATTATAATTACACACATTTGATTGCTGGCGTAACGAGCTCGCTGACCGCTCTCTTACTCACACACACCGGCCATTTAGCAGGAAGAGGGGAGCTGCAGGCCCTGGAGCTCTGTCAGGGCAGCGGCGTTTGGTAGTCCATTAACCCAAAAAACGGTGACTTTGCGCGGGTGTGGAGCACCGTGGGCTGCCAGCCGTGACGGAGCTCCATCTACCTCCCAGCAGGCCAGGGTCTGTGAAGGAAGGCAGGCCGGGCGGCGAGGCAGCAACACAGGCAGCACCAGCCGCTGAACTCCGACACACAGTCGGACAAAATTTGCAATTAGCCATCAATTTTCGTAAAACGGCCCATATTTGACCTCTACATAGTTGATTTCTCACATAAAAAAGTCTCAGAAGTGAATTTAGTGGTAAAATAGCAGATGAACAATGTATACAATTTCTGAGATCTGCACGACCTATTCAGAAGACTACCTGATCTCAGGTCAGTGCTGTAGCCATGTAAATGTTTGGGCGTGACAAAGATAGAGACTAGAGCCAAATGAGGAGGAGCCGCCGAGTTGACGTCAACTAGGCGGCTTGTTTTTGCCCGTTTTCAGAGGCAGTTTCAAATTGTGAGATTTGCAGAGGAAAGAGGTGTCAGTGGGATTTTGAGGTTCTATGTATGTCCTAGTTACCCACTAAACTGTCATCGTTCAATTATGACATGGTAAAATTGGTTTTGCATTCAATCACCCCTTTAAGCTGCTGGGCGAGTAAAGATAGTGGAGCAGAGAAAGAGAGATGCTTCGGTCATCTGATTCAATCTGATGTGACGTCTAACCCTAACCCCCATTGCTTTATTTCAGTGCGTATCACATAAATTGTCAATGTATTAAGCAATTTCTCACATACTGTGACATTTTTATTAAAACACTTTCTTTCACCCAGGCCTGAAGCCAAGGAACAGCTACC
Source organism: Sander vitreus (assembly GCF_031162955.1). Taxonomy (NCBI): domain Eukaryota; kingdom Metazoa; phylum Chordata; class Actinopteri; order Perciformes; family Percidae; genus Sander; species Sander vitreus. The sequence continues at coordinate 1,895,578 of NC_135876.1, read as the reverse complement.
TCTAGCATGATATCAGTACTTACATCCTATGAGCATGACACAGATGGAGAAGATCTTCTCAGAGTTGGTGTTTGGGGACACGTTTCCAAATCCCACACTGGTCAGGCTGCTGAAGGTGAAGTACAGAGCTGTGACGTACTTGTCTTTGATGGAGGGTCCCGAACCTGGGGTGGATATTTAGAGGTTACACAAAGATTTCAAAACGATTTTTTGCCTAGCAGAAGGACAGATCATCACTGATGATCATTCCACAATTTGTCATATCAAAATTTGATTTTGAGGAAGCACGTTTTCCAGGGATGCAAACACATGCCCCCTGGGAAGATTCCATTTTTTGAAAATATCAGCTTTAAAATGTGAAATTACTGTCACATTAATTAATTAATAGAGGGGGGCATCAGTTCAGGGAATTTGTCCATTGTAGTTTGACGCTATTCAAATTCTGCGTGGAGGGGAGTTTAAAAAACTAATTTCGATGACCTTTCAATGCAGACATTGTTTTAAATATATATATATATATATTTTTATTTTTTATTTATGTTTTGCTGCTGAAAGTAGGTCTGCAGCTCCTCCTAAAACCAGGAAGAACTATTAAAAAAAACTACAGCAATTGATACAAAAAGTTCCAACCTATGGCCCTATTTTAACGATGTGAAGCGCCTGGCGCAGGTGCGTTCACTTTTACGATCCACTTTTGCTACTTTAGGGCAAGGTGGAGGGTGGGGGTGTAGCCTTCACCAACTGCCATGCTTCACTTGTTTTCAAGCCATGATGTCTCTCTCTCTCTCATGGGTGGGCCAAATTCTCTGGGCGGGCAAAGCAGAGAAAGGGGAGGTAACCTTTCCCCTTATGACGTCATAAGGAGAGGAGAAGAAACTGATCTGCTCGTACGTGATGAAAGCGTGCGAGCAGATCATCTAATACTACTTCACATTGTAATATTTAAATTTTTTATCTTTTGCATGTTTGTGTGCTGCTTGGGTCCCTGTGTGTGTAACAAGCATAGTGTGCACGTGCTGTGCACGAGCCTAGGCGCATTTTACTAATGCTCTGTTAAAATAACAATGAAATGCTGCGTTATTGACTCTAGACCAGGTTTTTTGTGGGTCAATGGTGCCATCACTTCCCGCTGCCTTAAGATAGCAATACGCCCAGAATGCACCTGAACACACCTCCCTGTAAGACCAGCACGCCCAGTACCTGAACACACCTCCCTGTAAGACCAGCACGCCCATGGGCCACAGATGGGCGCAGGTGCATTTGTTATTTAAACGACGTGGGTGCTGACGGGAAACTGACAACTGAGTCGGTCTTAAACCAGCAAAGACACTTGCTTCAGGCGCTAGCGCCACGCCGGGTGCAAGATAGGGCCCTTAGTATTAAAACTACAGTGTTGCCTCCTTTCTCACTGGGATACAGGCTACAGGCTAAAGATTTGTCTTAGCTGGTGGCGCGGACACCAGAATCTAACTTTTATGTAGCTAATTAACAAAGGTAGGCCATGGTAAAAGAGCATTTAAACATTGACAATCATCCCTTCATTAAGCTAACAAGACCCCAAATTCCAATAACCTTGCAAGGGTGGACTGCACATCGGCAGGTCCGCGGTACATACGTGTATAAAATGTCTGTATTGTCACTGCGCTGCATTTTTATAAACACATCTGTCACGTGCATCCAGGTGGCGTCTCTCCGTCCAAATACCAAGTAGAATATCGATGTGATATCGATTCACCGCATACACAAACAAGCACACGGGGCGCCTGGGCCGCTCACCTGGTTGAGCGTGCGCCCCACGTGCAGAGGCTCAGTCTTTGCCGCAGCGGCCGCAGGTTCAATTTTGACCTACAACCCTTTGCTGCATGTTAATCCCCGTCTCTCTCCCCTTTCCTATTTTCAGCTGTTCTGTCCAGTGGTGTAACGAGCCAACACCGGGCCCCTATGCAGGATTATCAAGGCGGGCCCCCCCCCTATTACAGCACGTGATGACGGCGCAATGTCCACGAGTAGGCTACCATCAATAGGACAGGATAGGATCATAGAGACACAGCATATAAGAGACACACTGGTGAATGCACCATAACACATGAAGAAACACACAGGGCAGTCCCTCCAGGATTTCGTGGCCTTTTTTTTAGATTGTTGCGGCCCAAAATGCCTGATTTTGCAATAAAAGTTGCGATGTCTTTTGTATGTTTGTTGCAATGAAGTTGCGGGAGACAGTGAAAGTTGCAAAAAAAGTTTTTTGTATAGTTCTTTAAAAAAAAAAGGAAAGAGATATTTTTTGGGGAGAAAAATAATTATTACTATTAATTAATTACTCTGGGCTGAGATTTCCTAGGAACCTTACCAAAAAGGCTCAGGATGCTGCAGATGTTGGTAGAATATGAAAATGGCTGGTGGATTTAAGACACAAAATAATAATGTATTGAATCAATCAAATAAAAAATAAAAAAACGAGTGTAGCTGTCCTCAATTTAGGTCATCCTGTACGTCTCATCTCTGGTTTTTCCTGCATCCACCGTGTGTGATTTTGTGTGTGTGTGTGTGTGTGTGTCAGTTGCGGGGGGAACTCGGTCTGAAATGTTCTGCACGGTCTTTCGTTGTACGTTTTGTTGGTAAATGTGAAATGTCCAGTCACACACGTGAAGAGAACGGTCTCTGAAACAAGGAAATGAATTTGACCCGTTCTCACTCTCGCTTGGTCAGTGGCCAAATGTGATAGGGGGCCCCGGCTGTCAATCAATATCTTCCAGTCACGCGGGCCCCTGATTGGTCCGGGCCTGTAAGCACGCTTACCCTGCTTACCGATAGTTACGCGTCTGGTTCTGTCTAATAAAGGCCTAAAATGCCCCAAAAATATTCTTAAAAAAACGTACACAACCCCTCACCCTAAAACAAGCGGCTCTGTCTCACGCACGCAGAGCAAAGCTATATTGCATGTGTTCTATTTCTTGCGACATATACAGTATGCCAACCCCGTCTCCCCCCCAAAAAACTCGTTGGATTTGCACAAATCACGTAAACGGTCAGTTTCGCCAAAAGGTGACAAGTTTGCATCCCTGGTTTTCTATTTATTTGCTTAAAGCTGAGCTAACCAGTACTGTATAGACAGTAACACTGCAATATTTCTAACCAGTAATACATTATCTTTCCTCTCAGTACCTAGGACGGAGCTGTTGTAGTGCTTTCCCAATTGGTCCCCCAGCGTGTGGAGCCAGCCAATTGAACCATTCCTCTCGACGCTACCGATGGCATACCTGGGAAAGATAAACAGTTACAACATGATTGTACGTATATAATTACTGATGTTGGTAATAATTAACCCAAAGATAGACTAAATTCATTTTCAAACCCCTAATAGTGCTGCCAAAAAGATTTGTTTTGAATCATATTGATTCAGAAATGTTCCAATACTCATTTTCTGCAGTTTCAATTTCTACAATTTGACTGTGGTCAGAAAATGTTTTACTTTGTGCTTGAGAACACACAGTACACCTCTATAAAAAAACACGAGAAATTATATTTTTAAAGCATTGTACTGAAGTTGAGAAAATCAATACTGTGACTAGCACTAGCACCCATATGATACCAGCTGTGATGTATGCAGAGTCACACAGAGGCATGATTATTCCCACATTACTCCTCTGTAAGTAGACATTCTTATGGCATTGTACCAGATGCAGGCCAGCCAGTGAGCGATGAGGGCGAAGGTGCACATGAGGAGGAAGAGGACAGCTGCGCCATACTCCGAGTAGCGGTCCAGCTTCCTGGCTACACGCACCAATCGCAGGAGACGAGCAGTTTTCAGCAGACCAATAAGAGTGGTGGTCTGACGGGAGATGGAGAGACAGAGAATAGGTATTGATAATGAGATATGATTATTGTAAAACATGGCAAAAAGCAAAGTCCCTTGGCTCTGATGTCTCCTCACAGCTTTCCCACCTGCTGTCTCACTCACACACACACACACACACACACACACACACACACACACACACACACACACACACACACACACACACACACACACACACAGGTGGGGCAGCCATGGCCTTGTCTCGATGGGACTCACTGTGGAGGTGGTAAATCCTGATTTCCTTTCATTACTGTGGGCTGTCTACTCCCTCTTCTTACTACTTGTGTTCAGCTGCCCCCCTTCGTGTCCATACAACAAATAAAGAACAGGACGCTTACTGCGCTGGCAGAGAGCCCAGTGCTCTGTGCGTGTGTGTATGTGTGTGTGTTTGTGTCCTGGCAGTAAATAATAGTTGTCTGGTGAGGAAAATCTCCACTTTTTCTTGGCTCTGTGTCCCCTTCTGGACAGCATCTATGAAGTGAACCTTGGCAAAGCTTTCCCCGGGCAGTATTTCAATGTTGGGGAGTTTCCACATTCATCTCTTTTGTGGGTGGCTTAATCACTAAAAATAACAACTTTTTTTATTACTTATAGATGCATTTCAAGTACTGCTTACCCTGTCAATGGAATTACCCTAGGTTGAGCTGCTGTGTGGAGGGATCACCCTCGGCCTCAGCGGTTTTCATCCTTACAGTATTATGTGGGAAGTTTCCTCAGGGAGCTCCGGCAGCCTACAGTGTGACTGTCACACCCTCCCTCCCCATCCTCTTCCTCTAACTCCCACGCTTTTCTCTAGACACCCACCTGCCACTTAACTTAAATTCTCCAACCAACACCTCCATCACTTTCAATTATACAGCAAACCATAGGACCTAATTACGCAGTGTCTGAACTAAACTGTGTATAGTGTATCACTGCATATTTGCCTCTGTTATATACTGCATTTCAAGTTTGGGCATAGGAGGCAGGGAAGCTCTAATGAAAGATGCTATCCCATTATGGGAAATGTGAGATACAGCATTTGTGTAGCTTGACCCATACTTAAAGTCAGGACATCTCAGCCTCTCCTGCCGTGATTTTGACTGTTCATTTTTTAAACTGTCTCTTGTATGTCCCTCAACCGTATGGAAACTACAACGTTAAATCGCTGGAGTACCCCCTTAATCTGATTATTTTCCTCAATCTATTCATAAATCCTTTGGTTTATTAGAAAATGGTGAAAAATGGGTAACACTTAATTCTACATGTCCGTAATTTCCTGGAAACAATAAATGGAGCTTTGCTTTCCAAATAAATCTCTATTGTTAGTACCAAATTACATAGATAGTATTGAATGTCTGAATTATATGTGTAAAATGTATGCTCTACATAGTACACTTAAGAATTTTAATAACTGATTTAAAAAAGTTGTGTCAATAGCATGTACTTTTTGCTAACAATCACACAATGCAATGTGTCAAATTGTATTTGTGTAAGAATTAACCTTGTGCCAATCTACAGCTTTCATAACTATAGAGTCAACTACTGAGTGTCTTAAATAGACATCAGTGTATGAGTAAAGAGCGGCTGATTTGTATACACAGCCATAGTTCTTTCTAAGAAAACTTCATAGGACATTATTGGAAAATATGGACCTAAAACAAAAAAATGACCAAGGTATGTCTTGAAATTGTTTGTTTTCATATGACTAGCAGTCAAAAACTCTGACTTTAAACTCAATACATTTTTCCCATGTGGCCCAAATTCTTTTCCGCACATTTCAGATGATGTTAAACAGAGAAAAAAAAGGCAAATCCTGACACTGGACAAGCTGGGCGCAGAGAATTTTTATTTTTCCTTAACAAATCACTTTAAAAAAATTCCAAATTGTGGATTCAAATTGTTTTCACTAGCATTTTGTACAGTGCATTGCATGATGCAAGGTAGACACGGTCCACCACAGCTGGCTGCAAATCAACGTCCCATTGGAGACAATTAAATTATGAAACACAAAACTAAACCACCTCTGCCTCTCTCTTTCTTCATCCTATTCCCTATCTTCCAGCTCCCTGTCTTCCTCCTCCCTTTCCCTCTTTGTACCATTCTGTTTCTCGTCTCCTCTTTATTCCGTTACATGAAGACACTGGCAGAGACACAATGTCAATGCAGCGACAACATTTCTCTCTTGTTCTCCTTATCTCTCCATCTCCCTACGACTTGTCTTGTCCTCCCTCACACCTTCTCTGCGGTGAATAAACAGCCAACCATAGTCCACACATCATCGTCCCAATGTATTCTTATTTATCTGTTCATATGTATTGTGCATGTGTGTGTGAAGCACTTGAGTAAATCTCATCAGCGTCACTGAGCCAATAACCATGCAGCATACTTCTACCAATATCTAATAACGCTGCTGATTGGCTGTTGTTACACGTCGTAGAGACATGCAGGATAAACTCTACATTACACAGAGATGGAGCACACGTAGTATGAGCTGAAAAATTAAAAAAAAAAAAGATCTGTGCCGTAATGTGTAATGTTGAAATTTGTTTTTGTTAAAATGGACTTTTATAAGAAAAAAAGTAACGTTTAATAACCGGTGTCAAAGTCACGGTACTGGTATCAGTATCGACATCTTTTTAACGATACCAAGCCCTAGCTATAGTACATCTTTTTTTTCTCCTAGTTAGGTGAGATTCCTTCTAATAAGCCCTTCAGGGTTTCCTTAATCTCATCTAGACAAAAACATGTCTCCCTCCATCATGCCATACCTCCTCTCCGCTGCGGTAGATGAGCAGGTCAAAGGGAATAGCAGCCACCATGTCGATGAGGAACCAGCCTTTGAAGTAGTGGACGGCGATACGTACCGGGTGGCTCACCACCTCATCATTAGCATTCACATATGTTGTCCTGAGAGAAAGAATGCAGATTATATTAAAATGACTGACTTTAATAGTTGTTATTCTAATACTTTTGACACTACGACCATCAAATCTACTAATCGATGCGGCGCATTGCTGTCAAATATTTGGTCATCTGTGGTCTTAACATGCTGCAGTAGTGGCAATTAGAGTGCGGATCGGGCCGCATTTTTCTGTCCGAGCTCGGGCCGCGTCCGACAGAGCAGTAACCATCCCCGACCCGAGCCCGACAGGCATTAAGATATTTATGTCCGAGCCCAGCCCGAGCCCGACACAGTTAAAATCGAATTGTTTTGTCATACTAATGACACATTTGTACGTTTCACACGTTTGTAGGAAGGCATTCGGAAATGTCAACAGATGAGCGCATCAGCGCACACGGGGCAACAAGCTCATGTTAACACAGGCATGCACATACATAATAAGCTTTTTTAAATTTAAAATGTCCAATGCCTTATCACGTTGATGTGACCGAGCCCGACCCGAACCCAAACATCATTTCTAAATATCTGTCCGAACCCGACGGGTCCCGACGGGCTCGGTTCGCGGATCCATCCTCTAGTGGCAATGTATCAGATATGCATGTAGTTCCATCAGATATGCAGCAGGGGGCGGTGTGGGTAAACCAGTTCTTCTGCAGTGTAAGGCGGTAAAGCAGCTGACATGGAGCGTTCATAAACTTCATGAAATCTGGGGACATTCAAGTTTATTGGCGAGATTGCATATATCTATATAAGTATATATCATGCATATATTCGACCATTCGTCGACTATCGAGGAGTAGTTGATGACCACTAAACTACACTATTGGATAATGCCCTACAACTGTGAAAACCACTTTGTACCATATTCTTTGATAACCATTCCTATTATTGCAAATGCTAACCACAGTTTCTTCTTTTACAACCAGTTCTAATAACAGTTCCATGAGGACAGAGCACAGGGTTAGGGAATTAGACCTGCAGCATTTTTGTATTTTTTTTACAAATAATTCTGCTACTACTGCTGCTGGAGCAGTTTCTACTACAAATAACAACCATTGTTGTAACTTGTTACTACTACTATTATTATACTGTATACTAATGTGTTTAAAGTCAGACCTGAAGTTGATGAGGATGTCAATGATGAACATGATATCCACTATGAGGTCCACCACATTGAGAGGCGAGCAGGAGTAACCACAATTCTGCTTGGCTACCTCTTCCTGAGAGGAGAGAAGAGAAGAGAAGAGGAAAGGAGATGATAGTAGAGGAGAGGAGAGGAGAGGAGATGAGAGTAGAGGAGAGGGGAGGAGAAAAGGGGAGAGGAGAGGAGAGGAGATGAGAGTAGAGGAGAGGGGAGGAGAAAAGGGGAGAGGAAAGGAGAGAAGAGAAGAGAAGAGAAGAGGAGAGGAGAGGAGGGGAGAGGAGAGGAGAGAAGGGGAGAGAAGGGGAGAGGATGGGTGAGGAGAGGAGAGAAGGGAAGAGGAGAGGAGAGGAGAGAAGGGAAGAGGAGAGGAGAGGAGAGAAGGGAAGAGGGGAGGAGAGGAGAGAAGGGAAGAGGAGGGGAGAGGAGAGAAGAGAAGAGGGGAGGAGAGGAGAGAAGGGAAGAGGAGAGGAGAGGAGAGGAGAGGAGAGAAGGGGAGAGGAGAGGAGAGAAGGGAAGAGGAGAGGAGAGGAGAATGTAAAAGAGCAGAGTAGAAAAACAGAGAAGAGAAGGGAATTTTAAGATACAGCTCTAAAAATAGAACAGTGCTGTGTGAGTACCTCCTTCATATGGATTAACATTAGAGGTTTCAAGATGATTTACATACTGTACATATGTAGACCAAAAATGAAGAAGTGGCACAAAAACAGGGCTTTCAGCAGGATCCAAGTCTTAGTTGAAGCTATGGCGCTTAAACACACAAATCAGGTGTAAACAAAAGCTATAATAAACTATATTTGACAATCCTCTGTGTACAATAATACTCACTATTATACTATTTACCAGCAGACGTGCTGTCACTCTAAGGACATTCTCACAGTGGAAGTCCATTCTGCTGTAGGTTTCCGTTTGTCTCTGAATAAATTCTCCAGAAAGAAAGTTCCCATGTCTTGCTTCTCAACATCACAACAAAACAAAAAGAGCAGCAGTCAGTAGGGGAGAGCAGCAGTCAGTAGGGGAGAGCAGCAGTCAGTAGGAGAGAGCAGCAGTCAGTAGGGGAGAGCAGCAGTCAGTAGGGGAGAGCAGCAGTCAGTAGGGGAGAGCGGCAGTCAGTAGGGGAGAGCAGCAGTCAGTAGGAGAGAGCAGCAGTCAGTAGGAGAGAGCAGCAGTCAGTAGGAGAGAGCAGCAGTCAGTAGGAGAGAGCAGCAGTCAGTAGGAGAGAGTGGCAGTCAGTAGGAGAGAGCAGCAGTCAGTAGGGGAGAGCGGCAGTCAGTAGGGGAGAGCGGCAGTCAGTAGGGGAGAGCAGCAGTCAGTAGGAGAGAGCAGCAGTCAGTAGGAGAGAGCAGCAGTCAGTAGGAGAGAGTGGCAGTCAGTAGGAGAGAGCGGCAGTCAGTAGGGGAGAGCAGCAGTCAGTAGGGGAGAGCGGCAGTCAGTAGGGGAGAGCGGCAGGGGAGAGCGGCTGTCAGTAGGAGAGAGCAGCAGTCAGTAGGGGAGAGCAGCAGTCAGTAGGAGAGAGCAGCAGTCAGTAGGGGAGAGCAGCAGTCAGTAGGAGAGAGCAGCAGTCAGTAGGAGAGAGCAGCAGTCAGTAGGAGAGAGCAGCAGTCAGTAGGGGAGAGCAGCAGTCAGCTGAAAAAACTCCAACACAGAGAGAGGAGACGAGAGGACGGGGGAAGCCATCTACAAACCAATCAATTATAAGTATCAGGAGACACAGCTCACGTATGTGATGACAGCAGGACGTAGTTTTGTCACGTATAGATCTTTAGTGCGCTTGCACAACTGTAGTGTGAAGCCAAAACTTACCGGATCAAATGTATTGTAATGTATGTATAAATGTACAACGTAACAAAAACATGAACCTTGATCCGGACCTTGGTTCAGACTTTCAGGTGTGAAAACGCCCTGAAACTAAACTGAAACTATATTGCCAGGTTAAAAAAATCTAATAAAAGTAAACAATGAATTTCCGTCAACTCTCGTGACTTTGAACTACGGAAATTGAACAGACTTGACATGAGATGGCACTGTGAGGTATTCTTTATATACAGTTTCATTGCTAAAGTAGACTAAAGTAGATTAAAAATTGAACATCGTGTCTATTCTCCAACAATGTATTTTGAATGTTTATGTAGCTACATACTTCTGAGACGTTCTATCTGGCCTCAACAAAAAACCAAACTAAAACTAAATATATAAAAACTAAACCTTTCTGAAAAACTGAAACTAAACCTACACTAGCGTACACACTCTGAAAAATAACTAAAACTAAACTAAAATGGAATCAAAAAGTCAAAACTGAAATGAAATGAAAACTAATTGAACATTCAAAACTATTAAACCTTGCTATCAGGATCGTATGTTGTATAGGTGTAAAGCCCTATGAAACAATTTGGTCATTTGTGATTGGGCAATATAAATAAAATGTCCATGACTTGACATCAGTCTGTTGAATGATTGTGTCCCTAGATGAGAGCCCACCTGGTCGTTGAGGAGGAATGCGGCTGAGTAGGGTGTCAGGATGGCGGTGTAGATGACCAGCAGCAGGATGAGCCAGTCCCACACCGCCTTGAACGGGCTGTAGTGTAACACCGTCCACTTGTGGATGCGGGGAGCCTGGAGCTTGTACTCTGGCAACACATCGGCACCCAGAGACAGCACCTGAGTAAGATAAGATAAGAAAAGATCAAACTTTATTGTCTGTTTCACACAGGAAACGGTATTACATCATCTGCTCCAACAATCAAAAGATACCACTTAAAGCTTTAAGTGGTACACGATTACTTTAGCGTGTAACTTTTTGATATTAATGTACGTCTGTTACATTCAAGCCATTGCCAAATGAGTTGCTACAAAGCTAATTAAGACTATCAGCTCCACACAACTCTCTCTGGATTTCTCAGTATGACTATGTTCAGAAGATTGTGGCGTCCGGCATCTTTCCCACGCAGAAACTCAAGTGAAGTTAATGACCTCTTCTGAAGAGCCTGTCATGTTTTTTTAATTCTGTGTGTTCTCCTTGGCTACTAGCAACTGCGTGGAGGAGGGGGGTGCGATCACACAAGGCTGTATCATGTGGACGCACCGACAGTTTTGTTGTCATTATTTAGAATTCCTCATGGGGAAGACGGAAATTACGCATTATAGCTTTCAGAAGTCAGAAATCATTGATGAAAATGCCTATTCACATTTCCATTTCCATTGTCCATTTCTAAAAGATGTCAATGTTTTTTTCAAAATGATCCACTCTGCATCTATGCTGTGTGACCATGTAGGTTTATTCCAAATAATTGCTGTAAACTTGAAGCAAAAATTCAGCACCAGAGCATCAGACCAATGGACACATTGGTATGTGGGTTGCAGTTGACCTACAGTAAGTTTGGCCTGGGAGGCAGTGACAAGTACAGCAGACTGACAGAGTCCAGACCCAATCTCCAGAGAAGGGATGGAGTGTGAGCAGTTTGTAACAATCAAGTTCAAACAAGAATCATACTGATAATAAAATGAAAAAACACACCAGAATCGATAAAGGACAAGGTAAAGTCTTTTTTTGAAATTCCGATATTATACTGAATCCTGTATTCCCAGGTTGGCACAGAGGCTCATGATTCTTCCTTTCCCTCCTCTCACCTCTGTCTTTTTTCTCAATTCACTCCATTTCGCTTTCATTACTCTTTACTCCATTTCCTGTTGTTCCTTTTTGTTCCTGCGCTCCCTTTGACCTGCTAAATCTTTCTTTTCTTCTTTCTAGTTTTCTTCCCTGCACGGCTCATGTCCTCCATCCAGTTATCCTCACTCCATCTTTCCACCTCTGTGTGTGATCGAGGAAGAGATGGAGTGACCCTGCCCGGAGGAAGCCCGGGGCCCCCGTCTGGAGCCAGGCCCAGATAGAGGGCTCGTCAGTGAGCGTCTGGTGGCCGGGTTTGCCACAAAGCCCGGCCGGGCACAGCCCGAAAAAGCTACGTGGCGGACATCCCTCCATCCCATGGGCCAACCACCTGTGGGAGGAACCGCTGGGGTCGGGTGCGCTGCCACACGGATGGCAGTGAAGGTCAGGGGACTCACAAGCCCCCGGCTGAGCGCCGCTACGTTGGAGTTTAACCCGGTGGACGAGAGGGTCGCCTCCCTACGCCTGCAGGTTGTGGGGGGGAAAACTCTAACTGTTGTTTGTGCATATGCACCAAACAAGAGTTCGGAGTAATCTGCCTTCTTGGAGACCTTGAGTGGAGACCTGCATGGGGCTCCAGTGGGGGACTCTATAGTTCTGCTGGGGGACTTCAACGCGCATGTGGGCAATGATGGAGACACATGGAGAGGCGTGATTGGGAGGAACGGCTTCCCTGATCTAAACCAGAGTGGTTGTTTGTTGTTGGACTTCTGTGCTAGTCATGGATTGTCTATAACGAACACCATGTTCGAACATAGGGATGCTCATAAGTGTACTTGGTACCAGAGCACCCTAGGCCAAAGGTCAATGATCGATTTTATAATCGTCAGTTTCATCTGATCTGAGGCCGTATGTTTTGGACACTCGGGTGAAGAGAGGGGCAGAGCTGTCAACCGATCACCATCTGGTGGTGAGTTGGGTCAGGGGGTGGGGAAGACTCTGGACAGACCTGGTAAGCCCAAGCGGGTAGTGCGGGTAAATTGGGAACGTCTGGAGGAGGCCCCTGTCCGACAGACTTTCAACTCACACCTCCAGCGGAGCTTTTCGTGCATCCCTGTGAAGGCTGTGGGCATTGAACCCGAGTGGACAATGTTCAAAGTTTCCATTGCTGAAGCTGCGGCGAGGAGCTGTGGTCTTAGGGTCTTAGGTGCCTCAGGTCATGTGGACGCACCGACAGTTTTGTTGTCATTATTTAGAATTCCTCATGGGGAAGACGGAAATTACGCATTATAGCTTTCAGAAGTCAGAAATCATTGATGAAAATGCCTATTCACATTTCCATTTCCATTGTCCATTTCTAAAAGATGTCAATGTTTTTTTCAAAATGATAAACTCTGCATCTATGCTGTGTGACCATGTAGGTTTATTCCAAATAATTGCTGTAAACTTGAAGCAAAAATTCAGCGCATCAGACCAATGGACACATTGGTATGTGGGTTGCAGTTGACCTACAGTAAGTTTGGCCTGGGAGGCAGTGACAAGTACAGCAGACTGACAGAGTCCAGACCCAATCTCCAGAGAAGGGATGGAGTGTGAGCAGTTTGTAACAATCAAGTTCAAACAAGAATCATACTGATAATAAAATGAAAAAACACACCAGAATCGATAAAGGACAAGGTAAAGTCTTTTTTTGAAATTCCGATATTATACTGAATCCTGTATTCCCAGGTTGGCACAGAGGCTCATGATTCTTCCTTTCCCTCCTCCTCTCACCTCTTCTGTCTTTTTCTCTCAATTCACTCCATTTCGCTTTGCATTACTCTTTTAACCCGGTGGACGACAGGGTCGCCTCCCTACGCCTGCGGGTTGTGGGGGGGGGGAAAACTCTGACTGTTGTTTGTGCATATGCACCAAACAAGAGTTCGAGTATCGGCCTTCTTGGAGACCTTGAGTGGAGTCCTGCATGGGGCTCCAGTGGGGGACTCCATAGTTCTGCTGGGGGGACTTCAACGCGCATGTGGGCAATGATGGAGACACATGGAGAGGCGTGATTGGGAGGAACGGCTTCTCTGATCTAAACCAGAGTGGTTGTTTGTTGTTGGACTTCTGTGCTAGTCATGGATTGTCTATAACGAACACCATGTTCGAACATAGGGATGCTCATAAGTGTACTTGGTACCAGAGCACCCTAGGCCAAAGGTCAATGATCGATTTTATAATCGTCAGTTTCATCTGATCTGAGGCCGTATGTTTTGGACACTCGGGTGAAGAGAGGGGCGGAGCTGTCAACCGATCACCATCTGGTGGTGAGTTAGGTCAGGGGGTGGGGGAAGACTCTGGACAGACCTGGTAAGCCCAAACGGGTAGTGCGGGTAAATTGGGAACGTCTGGAGGAGGCCCCTGTCCGACAGACTTTCAACTCACACCTCCAGCGGAGCTTTTCGTGCATCCCTGTGGAGGCTGGGGGCATTGAACCCGAGTGGACAATGTTCAAAGTTTCCATTGCTGAAGCTGCGGCGAGGAGCTGTGGTCTTAGGGTCTTAGGTGCCTCAAGGGGGCGGTAACCCATGAACACCGTGGTGGACACCAGTGGTCAGGGAAGCCGTCCCAACTGAAGGAAGAGTCTTTCCGGGATATGTTATCCCAGAGGACTCGGAGGCAGTTGCAAGTACCGAAGGGCCCGAAGGGCTGCAGCCTCTGCCGTGAAAGAGGCAAAGCAGCGGGTGTGGGAGAAGTTCGGAGAAGACATGGAGAAGGACTTTCGGTCGGCACCAAGGTGCTTCTGGAAAACCGTTCGCCACCTCAGGAGGGGGAAGCGGGGAACCATCCAAGCTGTGTACAGTAAGGATGGGACGCTGTTGACCTCAACTGAGGAGGTAATAGGGCGGTGGAAGGAGCACTTTGAGGAACTCCTAAATCCGACTAATACGCCCTATATGGTAGAGGCAGAGCTGGAGGATGATGGGGGATTGTCGTCAATTTACCTGGTGGAGGTTGCTGAGGTAGTTACAACTCCACAGTGGCAAAGCCCCAGGGATTGATGAGATCCGTCCAGAAATGCTTAAAGCTCTGGGTGTGGAGGGGTTGTCTTGGTTGACACGCCTCTTCAACATTGCGTGGAAGTCTGGGACGGTGCCTAAAGAGTGGAAGATCGGGGTGGTGGTTCCCCTTTTTTAAAAAGGGGGACCAGAGGGTGTGTGCCTATTACAGGGGTATCACACTTCTCAGCCTCCCCGGTAAAGTCTACTCCAAGGTGCTGGAAAGGAGGGTTCGGTCGATAGTCGAACCTCAGGTTGAAGAGGAACAATGCAGATTCCGTCCTGGTCGTGGAACAATGGACCAGATCTTTCCTCTCGCAAGGATCCTGGAGGGAGCCTGGGAGTATGCCCAACCGGTCTACATGTGTTTTGTGGATCTGGAGAAGGCGTATGACCGGGTGCCCCAGGAGATACTGCGGGAGTATGGGGTGAGGGGGTCCCTTCTCAGGGCCATCCAATCTCTGTACGACCAAAGTGAGAGCTGTGTCCGGGTTCTCGGCAGTAAGTCGGACTCGTTTCAGGTGAGAGTTGGCCTCCGCCAGGGCTGCGCTTTGTCACCAATCCTGTTTGTAGTATTTATGGACAGGATATCGAGGCGTAGTCGGGGTGGAGAGGGGTTTCAGTTTGGTGGGCTGGGGATCTCATCGCTGCTTTTTGCAGATGATGTGGTCCTGATGGCATCATCGGCCTGTGACCTTCAGCACTCACTGGATCGGTTCGCAGCCGAGTGTGAAGCGGCTGGGATGAGGATCAGCACCTCTAAATCGGAGGCCATGGTTCTCAGCAGGAAACCGATGGAGTGCCTTCTCCAGGTAGGGAATGAGTCCTTACCCCCAAGTGAAGGAGTTCAAGTACCTTGGGGTCTTGAGTGAGGGGACAATGGAGCGGGAGATTGGTCGGAGAATCGGCGCAGCGGGTGCGGTATTACATTCAATTTATCGCACCGTTGTGACGAAAAGAGAGCTGAGCCAGAAGGCAAAGCTCTCAATCTACCGGTCAGTTTTTGTTCCTACCCTCACCTATGGTCATGAAGGCTGGGTCATGACCGAAAGAACAAGATCCAGGGTACAAGCGGCCGAAATGGGTTTCTTCAGGAGGGTGGCTGGCGTCTCACTTAGAGATAGGGTGAGAAGCTCAGTCATCCGTGAGGAGCTCAGAGTAGAGCCGCTGCTCCTTCGCGTCGAAAGGAGCTAGTTGAGGTGGTTCGGGCATCTGGTAAGGATGCCACCTGGGTGCCTCCCTCGGGAGGTGTTCCAGGCACGCCCAGCTGGGAGGAGGCCTCGGGGAAGACCCAGGATTAGGTGGAGGGTTAACACTTTATAATAACCATCATTAATAGATGGTAAATTGACAGTTAATTAATCTTTAGTTAATTGTCATTTAACTGTTAGCAAACAGTCATTTTACTGTTAACAAACAATTACATTATAATTAATAATGTTTACTAATTATTAGTAGTGCTGTAAATTAACAGTTTATTGTTACACACATTATATCCCTCATATACTATATTAGGTATCGGGTAATGATTAAAAAATGTTTGTTAACCTTTAAGAAACCATTTTTAAAATATCTATAAACATTACATTGATAGATGGACCAGATATTCCTAACACTTTGTTGAGGGTTACTAGTTGTAAACCGTCCGTGTCCGGATGGTTATTATAAAGTTGCAACATAAATATAAAAATAAATATATATATGTATATAAACTTAGCACAAAAGTAAGGATTGTTTGGTAGATTATTTGAACAATGCTTTTTGGCAATAAATCTTATACCTTACAAATGGGGCACCGTATGCATTTGTGGGATTAGCAGCAGAGTTGAGTATGTGGGTTGCGCCCATGAAAAATTTGCCAAACCGTCTCTGTCAATGCCAAACAGCTTTTCTTTGCTGTTGCTATTGACTCTTGTTTTGAGCTTCTGGTACCCCCAGGTGCTGACAATCAGGTGCGTGATTCTGCAACCAGTGGCTATACCATATCTCCACAGTCTGGGACCGAACTCTGTCCTCCAAGATGACAACGCTCGCCCCCACAGGGCGGGGTTTATCAGAGACTACCTCCAGAATGTGGGAGTGGAGAGGATGTAATGGCCTGCCAGCAGTCCTGATCTCAAACCCATTCAACACTTGTGGGATCAGCTTGGGCGTGCTGTTCGTGCCAGAGTGACCAACAAAACCACGTTGGCTGACTTGCGACAAATGCTGGTTGAAGAATGGGATGCCATCCCACAGCAGTGTGTGACCAGGCTGGTGACCAGCATGAGGAGGAGGTGCCAGGCTGTTGTGGCTGTGTATGTTTCTTCCACACGCTACTGAGGCTCCTGTTTGTGAAATGAATCAATTGCCAAAATGTCTTGTTTCTTCAAACTTCAATCATCCAATCCACCAAACACCAAACGAGTCAATGGCAGAATAAGCTGTTTAGCATTGACAGAGAAGTTTTTCATGGGCGCAACCCACATACTCAGCACTGCTGCTCATCCCACAAATGCATGTGGGGCACCATTTGTAAGGGAACTAAACAGGCTTTCCAACGGTATAAGATTCATTGCCAAAAAGCATTGTTACCACAGAGAAATAATCTACCAAACACAAATTTCCTTACTTTTTGTGCTAAGTATGTATGTATATATATATATGCTATATAATTATTTTATATGTTGCAACTTTATAATAACCATCCAGCCACTGTTTACAGACAGT
The DNA here is from genome assembly GCF_031162955.1 of Sander vitreus. NCBI lineage: Eukaryota > Metazoa > Chordata > Actinopteri > Perciformes > Percidae > Sander > Sander vitreus. Next base: position 1,878,343 of record NC_135876.1, on the reverse strand, counting down.
TTTCAAACCAACTAGTAACCACTGACAAAGTATTAACTATCTATCTAAATAATGTTTATAGATGGTTTACAAAGTATTTATTAACTATTTAACAAGGTATTATAGTCATCTGTTGCAACTTTATAATAACCATCCAGAAACTATTTATAGACGGTTTACAAACCAACTAGTAACCCTCAACAAATTCTTGGTCCAAAATTGGTCCATCTATCGATGTAATGTTTATAGATGATTTAAAAATGGTTTCTTAAAGGTTTACAAACATTTTTTAATCATTAACCGATACCTAATATAGTATATGAGGGATATAATGTGTGTTACAATAAACTGTTAATTTACAGCACTACTAATAATTAGTAAACATTATTAATTATAATTTGTTTAACAGTAAAATTACTGTTTGCTAACAGTTAAATGACAATTAACTAAAGATTAATTAACTATCAATTTACCATCTATTAATGATGGTTATTATAAAGTGTTACCAGTGGAGGGATTATATCTCCAACCTGGCCTGGGAACGCCTCGGGATCCCCCAGTCGGAGCTGGTTAATGTGGCTCGGGAAAGGAAGTTTGGGGTCCCCTGCTGGAGCTGCTACCCCCGCAACCCAATACCGGATAAGCGGACAAAGATGGATGGATGGATGGATCTTTCCACCTCCTTCTCTTCTTCCACGCAGAGTGCAGCCAAGTCACTTTTCACTCATGCTGTTGCCTATTACCATTCATCCTTCCTGTCTCATCTTCCTTTCTTCTCCTGCTGAGAATGACCTGTTTTTCATCCCACTCTCTCTCTCTCTCTTACACCTTTACTTTCTGACTATCAGTCGCCCTTCATCCTCGCTCCAACTTTAATTATCACTCTCTATTCCACTGTCCATCTGCGTTCTCACTTTACCATTTTTCTTATAGATACCAACATTTGGCACAATATCATTTGCTTTATTTATTAAAGATAAGCATGAATATTTTCAGCGTATATCCTCTCTGTAACTGAGCCAACTTTTTCATATCTAAGCCAGGCTTCTGGCTTCTTCAAAGACTTCATTTTCAAGTATTTATGAATTGGATGGATTTCATGCAAGTCCATGCTTGCATAAAATCCCACTTGCACTGGTATTTTGTTCATAGAGATACTGGAATACTTAAGCTTTTCTTGGCAACTGTATCGATTATAATAGATAAGAACCAAACTTTAATTATCAGTTGATGTGAGTGTAATCACTGTTCTCCTTCATCTCTTCTATGGGGAGTACAGCAATGCTAGCTTGCTTTATGTACACAACGAATGAGCCAGCAAAGCACATGACATACAGTACTTGTAAGAACTCTATACATACAGGACTGCTATATGTTGTTAAAGCAGTCAATGCAAACCTAGTCTATGTCAATGACGTTCCACTTCAGGGATTGCTCCTTTGCCACCGGATTTCACTCTTTTCGGCTGGATGTGCGTCCCCTTCCTCTGTCTCTGTGTTGGCGTTCTAACCTCCGGTGGATTTGTGAGGACTATGGTTAACTGCTCCTCAGATCTCTGCAGGGTAAATCCAGACAGCTAGCTAGACTATCTGTCCAAGTTTTCTGTTGCACGACTAAAACTACTTTTGATTGTGCACATGTTGCAGCAAAACAAGTTCTTTCCCAAGGCTATTTATCAGAGGCACCGTGGCGCCGCCTTGACGATTGTGATTGGTTTAAAGAAATACCAATAAACCAGAACACATTTTTCTCCTATCCCAGAATGCTTTGTGGACTAGGAAGGACTGGCAAAGCGAGACTATCCCTAACACGCACACATGCATGCTCGCACGCACACACACACACACACACACACACACACACACACACACCCCTGTGGTTCAGTTGATTGGCCCTCAGCTGTGCTTTCCCTCCTGGAGTATCTTGCGGGTTATTTTAAGACATCTGTGTGAAACTAAAAATCATTGCCATGAGGACTGTTGAAAGTGCAGATGTCAAGTCACATTTAAGTGCAGATAGGGCAGAGTTAGGACTGCACTGGAGGGTGAAGACTTGTGGGGAGGGCGGGGGGGGGGGTTTCCAGCAGACAGCAGTGTCATCAGCGAATTCTGCATCATTTTTGAGTTTGACATCCATCCCTAAAACTGATGGGGATTTGCCTGGACTGCAATCTGGTACGATGGGTTAAGGTCAGATTATGTGTGCTAAATGTTTTAGGGCTGCAACAACGAATCGATAAAATCGATAAAATTTGATTATTAAAAAAGTTGGCAACGAATTTCATTATCGATTCGTTGTATCAATATGCCACTCAGTCTCGGAGATAAAAAAATAAATGAGTTGAGCGCAGAGCGGAGCAGCGCAGAGCGGAGCAGCGCAGAGCGGAGCAGCGCAGCGCAGAGCGGAGCAGCGAAAGAAAAGAAAAAAGAGCAGAGCGGGGGTAGAGGAAATATGCAGCCCAGCACCGTAGTCGCGTCCCCAGCGGCCGCCTCACGGCCGCCTCCCAGCATATGAGGCGTCCTTTTCGGCCGTCTCTCGGCGTGTGAGGCGTCCTTTCCCCGTAGGGTATTTCGTGCTGGCCACCACGAGAAAAATGTCCCCGTGAACACGTATCAATAGATTAAAAGTAACGTGACATTTACACAAACTGCCGTGAGACCGGGTTGAAATACGGAGAGAGACGGGAAAGACCCGTAACGCTGTTCTGAAACACACGGCGGAGGCAGAGAAATCAGTTCGACCTAAGTCATCCAAGGTGTGGGAGCATTTCACACTAAATAAATCAAAAACGTGTTAAGTGCAAGATAAGCACAAGCAACATGGCACGGCACGGGCGCACCACGGTGATGATTCAGCACCTAAAACGTAAACATGTTGGAGTCCTTGATGAGGAGGACGGGAGTTCACTTTGCACTTACTACAATGATGGTAATAATTTAATGAATAAGCTTCAAGTGAATGTGTGTGTGTGTGTGTGTGTGTGTGTGTGTGTGTGTTGTCTGTATCTGCTCTTTAGGGTTACTTACCTTTACACAACTATTAACTAAAACAAGTATGTATGTAAGTATGTATTGATTTGACGTAAATGAATGCTTTTTTGTTTTTTTTATCCGATTCGTCGATTAATCGAAAAAATAATCAACAGATTAATCGATTATTAAAATAATCGTTAGTTGCAGCCCTAAACTGTAACAATAATAACAATAACAATAACAATAAAATGTTATTGTTATTTTACTAAAAAATAGTAAAAAAAACAGAACTGTATTCTTTTTTCTTTATAGGACACTGTATGGTTTAGAGTGACAGGAAATTAAAAGAAACATGGAAAGATAAAATATATAGAGAGAGGAGAAAGGAAATGACAAAAAGATAGTTAAGTGTGCACCTAGTCTCGCATGTCCAGACCTTCCTCCACAGCGCTGCGAAAGAGGGTCTGGTGAGTCCACACAGCATTACAGGATGGGAGAAAAACATGCTGTGGTTTATTGGCATTTCTTTAAACCAATCACAATCGTCTTGGGCGGGGCTAAGCGCGGTACGAAGCCACGGTGCCTCTGCTAAATATCCTCGGGTAGCTTAGCTAGCTGTCTGGATTGACCCTGCAGAGACATGAGGAGCAGTTAACCATAGTCCTCACAAATCCACCGGAGGTTAGAACGCCAACACAAAGAAAGAGGAAGCGGACGGACATCCGATCGAAAAGAAGGACATCCAGTGGAATTTCCGGCAGCTACGGGGCAATCCCGGAAGTGGAAGGTCGTATATATGGACTAACATGCACCGTACACATCATCTGAGGAGATTTGTTCTCATGAAAGCTTTCTTAGTAGAACTGATCAAAGATAAGGTAGAGAATTTGTTACGAAGCAGCACAAAGAAGGACAAGGTCACAGTATTGACCACACGCACAAACGCACGCACGCTGTTTATCTTTCGAGAGAATTTGCAACACAAGTAGAGGTGGTTCACTTTGTGAAATGTCCAAAAATGATATACTGTACATCACACACAGTTGACAGTTGACATCCGGAGCATTTTACCTGCAACTCGTAACTACAGTATAACACTACTTACTGGTGGAAGTTGCATCTAGCTTAGAAAATCTTTCTTTGGTTGTGTCTGATCAAAAACAAAGGCGACCTTTGACCTTAGACGACCCAACAGCACCTTTCAGTCCAGCTCTCTGTAGTCACACGCTGGCTGTTTTCAAACATGATAGCCTGCCTGTTGACACCTTTGTGCGGGTCTCAGAGGGGAGGGAACACATTTTTCGGTAGCTGAAGGTAGTCAGGCAGCACACACCATCCATCTGCTTGGGAGGGGTGCTGATGGTTTTGGGAGGCTTCCACTTCTCAAATTGTGTGAGATTAATTTGGCAGCGACGCTTGTGTGGATGCGTGTAAATAATTACAGTTCAAGCATGCAGACAAATGGATACAGAAAAAAATCCTCTGAGCTCAGTTATAGTGATATTTTTAGCCAGACATTAATTACCATCTTTTCAAATGGCTCTTTGTTCCAATTTAGAGTGAAGGAGTTGGACCGAGGACATTTTCAATCAACTGTATTTCATCAGCTCAAAGCATTATGGGAGTGTGTGTCATATGAATAGCCCTCTTCACTTCCTGTGGCGTTGTATCAGCCACATGAGAGTTGGTCTAGTTAAAAAATGTTAGATATTTTGAAATTTGAAGCCCAATGTCTATTTTTAATTTTTCAAGTCTAGAAAGTGAACCCACATCCCTAAACGTGTGAAACCTCATACACATACAGTATGTAGACACATGCTCACTGTTTCATAGACATGGACAGCAAGCAATGCTTAGACAAACGTTTTCGTCCTATCCTGCTTGGTAAACTGGATGCTGAACATTTTCAATAAGAGAGCAATGGTTACCAACTGTTGTTTCCTCCTCAAAACACACACTTGAGGCATCAATGGAGGAATCAAACTAACCTCCTATCACCCGCAATTTCCACCAACTGCGGAACGGCTGCGGACCGGCTCCACTGCGTGTCGGCTCCGTGCTCCGCTGTCCTTCAATACCCACCAGGTCCATATTTGTTGCGGAACGGCTGCGGCCATAACTGACAGCTGAAGTCACGAGGACCCACGAGATCTCCCAAATTCACATATGATCGCGCATTATGACGTTTTCAAGGTGTAGTGCAGGGAAATATGATCCGCCGTGAGCACGGTGTATTTTATTTTGAAAATTAACCAGATTTTTTATTTTGTTTCTGTGCTCGACTTCCTGTCCCACACTATCTGCCCTGTGCTGAATTGCTGCGGAGCTATCCAGCATCCGGCAAAAATAGAAGCTCTGCGTATGTGCTCCGGATCGCTGGAGCTGTACCGGAGTCGGAACGCAGCCGTTCCGCAGTCAGTGGAAATACACACATTGACTTTAATGGAAACCTAATGACACCGCTGCCGTTCCGCAGTTGGTGGAAATTGGGGGTCAGCCTTTCTGTTTGACTTCTCATTAGACAGACTCTTGAAATCATAGACAGTAAAATAAATGAACAATGTGACGCCGTAGATTTCCACGGAGACCAGTGAAGGACATTAGAAGCTCTTTCCCGGTGATGGCTGAGCGTTACTGAGCAGCCTCCAACTGAGCTTGAAGACGTAGATGTGACGTGAGCAACCTGTCTGAAAGTTGGAAGTCTTCTGGTAGCTGTGCCAAGAGAAATCTCAATCATTCCCAATCTAGCAGAGACGGAGAGCGTAGGTATATGTAAGGAGATAACATAGACACAGGCTCATTATTGATCACTAAAATGATAGTTAACATTAGTCATTACACTTAAACAGCTGATGGAAGTCCAAACTGCCTGAGAGCTTCTCCTGTACTATACGGTAACTCCTCTACTATGAGACAGTAAGTCTCATGGTTATGACACAATCGTTAGCCTATTTTTATAAAAACGTCTGCTACGGAGCCATAACGTGAGATACAAGGTAATGGAGCCTTTTATACATTGTCGTGTTTCTTTAGCAATAAACAACGGACAAATAGAGTCTTTAAACGCTTCAGATGTAAAGTTATTCTCTGTCAAAGTGACGTCAAAATGAATGGCAGTCAATGGAATGCTAATGGGAGGTGATGGCTTGTTAGCATCAAAATGGCTCCATAGGAGGTACGCTTTGTGGACGCTTGCTTACCCCCTTGGGGGAAATGTAGTCTACATCCACGACGTTCCACTTCTGGGATTGCTCCGGTGCCGCAGGAAGTTCCGCCGGATGCATGTCTTTTCCGTTTCCTTCTGCTTTCTTTGTGTTGGAATTTTAAATTTGCTGGATTTATGAGGACTATTGTTGACTGCTCCTCAGATGTCTGCGGGGTAACTCCAGACAGCTAGCTAGACTATCAGCTTCGCAGCGCGTGGATGGTCTGGCAAAGCGAGACTAGGGGAAATGCAACGCTACCAAGCCACGGCTGAGCGACGTGCGCCGCTGCGATGTGTAGTTACATTTTTCGAGAGGTGCACGTCAGGCTACGGCGTAGATTTTAAACAGAAGCATAAATCACGCTTAAGAACAGTATAGTAGAGGCTACATGCAGACAGAACTGTATTCTTTCAAACTAACCTCCTATCTGCCTCTCTGTTTGACTGCTCATTAGACAGACTGTTGGAGTGTGCCGTATGTGTATGTGGTACACACTTTGGCTCTGGGTGTCCACTTTTGTGTTTATGTAGTGGAGACAGGGAGCTGTTTGAAGTCTACAAGTTTGAAAATGAAAACGATCTGGGGGTGTGTGATCTTACCAGGCCCCTGCTGCCCCCTCCTCATCTATGCTGTATGCTAGAGGATCAAGGCTACATTGGTAGATACCAGCATATCAAATTTGAATCCCTGGCCAAACTGTTAGAGTTGCATTGTGGGAAATGTAGGTAGCAGGTTTTGACAAGGAAGAAGAAAGTGTGGAATAAAAACGGCAATGTATCTGGTTTTGCTGCATCAATTTTCATCCCTTTTTTAAAAGTCTGTCCATCCTGTGCCTGACAATATTATAGCGATGCAATGCTAAATCGGTGGCATACTCTTTTAAAAGGTTCAGATAGCAAATAGCTCAAACAACTTCGTTTTTTAACTCTTTGCTGTGATGTTTTCTCTTCATTCCCTTTTAGGTGATATATTTGTGATTTAAGCGAAAACTAAACGTCATTATTATGTGGATATGGGAGGTACAAATTATATTTATCTTGGACGATCATATTGAAAATCGATCTTAAAAGTTTAGACCTGAAATTCTCCAATTGTGACAATGTACAATAAGGTTGTGTTACTCAAAAGCTTTGGCATTAATGAGTGTTGGAATGTGTCTGATGTCTATGTGAGAGAAAGAGAAAAATGTGTGTATATACAGGTGAAGATATGTTAATAAAGTTATGAAACTATAAGAACTATTAGTATGTGCTTGTAGTGTACTTGTATACATTTATTTATGTGTATTTGAGCGTATATGTATAGTTATCAGGGCCAGTGATCCATGCACAACCTCACACACACTTCCTCTGTTGTGTGTGTGTGTGTGTGTGTGTGTGTGTGTGTGTGTGTGTGTGTGTGTGTGTGTGTGTGTGTGTGTGTGTGTGCGTGTGGTGCACTTCCTCAGGGCAAAGCGTGAAGTTACACAACCACTTTGACATAATATAGATTGGTTTTATAAAACAAGACAAAAGAGATGAAGGGAATGATGAAGAGAGGGAGAAAAAAGGTGAGAGCAAGAAGGAGAGAGGGAGTGTGTGAAGGAGAGAGCTATTGGGCGAGACAGAGAAGGATGGATAAACAGAGCCGAGGGGGTATACAGAAAGACAAAGAGCTAAAAAGTGAGAAAAATTCTTAAAAAATAAAGAACGTCTCTCTCTTTTCTCTCTCTCCCCCAATGAGTGGTTGAGTGTGTTTGGTTGTGTGTGTGTGTGTATATGAACTGACAGACGGGTGCCGAAATAAAAATAGCCCGCTTCACGGCGCTTTGCGCCTATTCGCGGCACTTCCGCATCCGGTGTGTTTTTGGCGTAAGAAATGTAAAAAGCATGTTCAGTAAAAACACCATAATACTCTGCTTTCCCAAGGGCATGGTTTTCTGACATTGCAGAAAGAATCCTGCATATCCTGGCAGCACATCCATACATGCTCCATCCTGCACATAGGGTCAAATGATGAACAGTCTGATCTGCTGAACACAGTCAGCTCTCTGAATGAGGTGTTTGTCCGTGGCCCTCTACCGCCAGTCAGAAGAATAGTTGAGAGATGGCTTATCAGTGCATTTTATTGACAATTTCAACTTTTTCCGGGACCGCAGACATCTTTTTAAGGCAGATGGACTTTTCCCCTAACAAGTCAGGAGTAAAGCTGTTCACCTTTAACCTACATTACTGGTTGGCTCCCCCATCTCTTCCCTCTGTCAAGGACACAAGACAAGGGGACTCTAAGCAAGAGGAAGACATAACACAGCGTGGCACAGATCCACTTCAGCCCCGGCCAAAGAAGAGATTTGACCATGGGCGACGTCAGAGCCGAGACAAGGACTCTCAACCCCCCCCCCCATCAACCCCCCTCACCAACACCAACGCAGTGTCACAGTTGTCTCCAGGTCCCCTTTCCCCCTTCCCTCTGTTGGAGTTCACTGACCAGTTGAAGTTACCGCTGGAACCAAAATTACCCCTCGCCCTACTCCCATTATTGCTCCCTGGCGTCCACCTGCCTTGACAGACTCACCAAAGGTAAAACGCCAGGAACCTCAGCCCCCTCCACAACGGTAACATTCTCTGTCTCCCCAGCCCGATAAGGTTGCTTGTATACAAAATGCAGCATGGGCTAATTGACATGGTCTTTTTGAACTAATTGACAATTTGCAGCTGTTCTTATCGAGTCAGCCCCTCCAACTTCAGGCTTATGAGTGAGATTAGACTAAATAAGAAAAGAGGTGGATTCGCCATTTTGTTTAATGACTCACTCCAATGCCAGCAAATATCTTTTTGGGGGTCATTTTAGGACATTTAACAGGACAGCTGAAGACAGGAAAGGGTAGGGGGGGGGGGGGCATGATATCTTCCGATTTCCAGCCGCAGCCTGTCACTCCCCCCTGTACTAACGTTACTCGGTATGTAACGTTAGCTCCATGGTGTTGTACTAACGTTACTCGGTACGTAATGTTAGCTTAGACCTCACAATGCCTTGTGTCACTCACTCCCAATCAGACGTGACATGAGTGACACATGCGGGTAGGCCAAGGTAGAGGGAGATTAGCTAACGTTAGCCAACATATTTATAAAAATAAGTCACATTCAAACAGTAATTTCAGCATTCGAATAGTATTGATTTTTTTACTATTTGAATTATATTCGACTTTCAGTATTTGTTCCAACAGCCCTACACAGCACTGAGACTGCTCTTAACTACTTACAGACAATGGCAATGGGAGACAGTGGCAAGTCTTAGTATTACTTGATCTCAGTGCTGCATTTGCCACGGTCTAACGCTTTACTAGAACGATTGGAAAACTGGGTTGGACTTTCTGGCACAGTACTAAACTGGTTTGAATCCAGAACAGGGACTACTTTGTGTCTATAGGTAATTACACACCTGAACGGACAAATATGACATGCAGAGTTCCCCAAGGTTCCATTCTGGGGCCACTTCTGTTTAACATCTACATGCTTCCACTGGCTCAGATTATGGAACACAACTAAATAAGTTACCATAATTATGTGGAAGACACACAAACTTACATAGCCAAATCACCAGGGGACTATGATCCAATACAAACACTGAGTAAGTGCGTTGAACAGATCAACGATTTGATTGGATGTGGATGTTTGGATAAAACTTGTCCATGCTTTAATCTTCAGTACACTTGACTACTGTAACGATGTCTTTACAGGTCTCCCTAAAAAATCACTCAGACAGCTGCAGCTGATTCAGAACGCTGCTGCTCCAGTCCTCACTAAGACCAAGAAGGTGGATCACATGACTCCAGTTCTGAAGTCTTTATACTAGCTTCCTGTCTCTCAAATAATTGATTTCAAAATACTTCTGTTGGTTTATAAAACACTGAATGGTTTAGGGCCAAAATACATTTCAGATTTTATTTTTTATTTATTCCATTTGAGCTTGTTTTTTATATTCTCCTAAATTAATATTTTAATGTTTAACAGTTCTGTTTTATGTAAAGCACTTTGAATTGCATCAATGTGCTACACACATAGTTGCCTTATCTTGCCTTACACAAAATACCTTTGGTCTAGAAAAGGTGAGATTTCCCTCAACACCTGCTGTCTTTGCAATACATGTCTTTGATTTTCCCCAGCTGTGATGCTAGAAAGCCTCAGCAAACGCAGTCGATATTTAACGATGAGCAACTGGTCAATATTTCATACATAGTCAAACAACACAGCTCCTATATGCCCATACTTAGTATTAGACCGGTCTGTCCTGGCAAGCACCATGTTCTAACAACAGTGAAAGCAGCACATAAAAATGTCAGAGACTTCAATTTCTTTTGTAAGACTCTTCAGTGCTGGTGCCTGTGAATCACCAGTACTGAAGAGCACACTGTTGTTATTTTGGGAGCAATAGCTCATTTGTTTGATAACCATTAAATAATGCAGCACCAAATCATGTCTCTATTGTAAAGGTGTAAATGTTCACGTAGCTCCTGACTCAATCTATTGAACAACTGCATACAAACATGACACACACTCCCCACCTTTCCACCAGAATATAGCTAAAAGTTTATTTGGATCACATTCAATTAACACATTATAAACCCTGTTTAAATGCAGCCTAGATGCACTTCAATGCCATAATTTGAACACACCTCTGGAGGAGATTAGAGACACATCTGGTGCAAATGCATCACCAGTGCATATGTAGGTCTGTCTCCGCTAATCAGTTGGACATAGCTCAGACATTCTGTCCCCCGAGAAGATAGCAAAATGCGCGCTAGCCACAGAATCACTCTTGTTCTCTCCTCCTCTCCTGGCCTAAAGATTGTCTGTTACTATAAGATATTTTATTAGGTGCATTCTGTTCCAAATGTTTATCAGGAGCACTTTGCTCCAGTAATTCTGCAAATGTCTTATCTTACACATGCCAGACAAGAGGAGAGAGCAAGGCCATCCCAGGCTACAAGACATTCTATTCTTACACAATATATTCTTCAACAATGTTTCAATCCTAAACATATTCTTCTAACATAACCTGTCACCCCACAAAATAATGTAGTTAGCTAATGATATGCCACGGCCTTTGGAAGTAATACTAAGCTAGGTTTCCAATGTGGGTACTGAGTTTGTTAGCCAAATATGATAACATTTGCAGCTTACTTCACAACCATTAAACACAGGGTTTATTCAATTCCTTACACTTTTGCAAACGTGCGTTTTGGTTTTGTAAAGGCTAAAAAGCTACACCACCATTCTTTTCAAAGGCTGATAAACCTGCCATGGCCACCTGGCAATGGTCAATTAGGTCCCTTTTCTTGGTATCCATGCTTATGATTATGCATATTGATGAGAATGTGTGTGTGTGTGTGTGTGTGTGTGTGTGTGTGTGTGTGTGTGTGTGTGTGTGTGTGTGTGTATCAGTTTGATACCTGCTTGCAGCCATGAGTGGCCTCCCGGCTGACCTTTTCTCTCCAGCTCTGACAGTTCCCATTAAGACATAACAGAGCAGCATATTTCCCCAGCTCCAATCTCTCTCTCCCCCTTCTCCTCATTTCTGCAGCCTTCTCCTCCAATATTCATCAGCACCCTCACACTCTGGATATCTTTTTTCTATCCATCTCTCTTTGTCTTTGTCCCCATATCTCTTCCATGCTCTCATCTAGATCCATCTCTATCTCTCTTTTTACCCTTCCCGAGTCTTCATCTTGATCCTTCTCTGCCCATCTCTCCCTCTCTCCAACACAGGGGGCTTGGAATATAAATGCAGCCATGAAACACTACACAAGCAACTGCTGCGGGGCTGCTGACATACGGTCGGCACACACACATGAATGCAAACGCATTTAAGGAATAAAGTATGGCACAAAGAGACTTCTGAGTCTTCAGTCTCAACTTCAGTTTTAAATATCTTCTCTTTCTGTCTGAGAGACTGCTTTCATCTCCTAGTATTCAAACCCGAGATATGGTGGCCTTAAGTCCAAAAACTGCAGTTCAATAAGAACTCAATAGGGGATTAAATCTGTGTTAAGCAAACATCCATGAGATGCCACTTTTTGGGAGACGTACACTATGTTTACATGCACATAATATTCCGTTTGTTGCACTTATTCCGGAAAAGACGATATTCCAACTGAGCTGTTTACATAGCTAATGAAAGTGAATATTCCACTAATATTCCCGTTTATATGTGGCCGTGCAAAATAAGATTCTTTTTTAACCAGTTGGACCGTGCGAACACTCCCTCTTTCATTCCTTCAACCAGCTTCTAGAAAAGGTCAACGTAGCGATGTGTGCTCATATCCCAAAAACCTGTTGATATCCAAGTCTTTGATGATGTTTAAAAGTAGCTGTGTTTCTCCTTCTTATCGGGTCAGCAGCCTGGCAAACTGTTGGCTGGTTGGTTTGTGTACAGAAACCATAGCAACGCACAGAGCTGACCACAAGCCTGCGGTGAAAACCCTGATTAAGACGCATATTCTGAATACTCTGTATACATGTCCAAAGAATGCCTCTAAAACCAGAATAATACCGGAATATCACTCATGTCTTATTCGGAAAAAGGCCTTATTCGGAATATGCTGTTTACATGACCTGTATCAAATTCAGAATATTGTCATATTCGGAATAATAGTGGAATATTGGTGTGCATGTAAACATACTGATCGTTGTATTATCCATGTTTGCAGAAGAAAAGAACACACGCATTGTTTGCACGCATTTTACTCTACACATTCTGTTGACATTACACTATCCTAAACTGATTGCAGGGCCCAATTGTGCGATATTGACGGGACTTAGAACAGAGCTATAGCTGCTGTTCATGTGCCTTTAAAGGGATCAGAGGATGCCATCATGCATTAGTTCAAATTATGGAATCAGGCCACTTGAATAAAAGATGCTTATGTGTGAAGCCACGGAGGGACATTTACATACTCGTGGTATGTTCTGTGTTTGTACGGTGAGCTTTGGAAATATTTAATGTATTTATTTTTCCACGCATACTACATTCTTGTTCTCTGTTCTGTCAGTGTTAACAGTTTTCAACTGCAAAATTCTTTTCCTGTGCATTAATTGCTCTTTTAACGCTAACAGGGACTGGTCGGCAGAAGATTTCACGATTATGTAATGTATTGGGCCTCTTACCTCTGCTCCAACCTGCGTAATATTTTTAGGCCTTTATTAGACAGGACAGTTAAAGACATGCAAGGGGAGAGAGAGGGGGAATGACATGCAGCAAAGGGCCGCAGGTCGGAAAAGAACCGGCGGACGTTGCGGCAAAGACTGAGCCTTTGTGCATGGGGCGCAAGCTCAACCTGGTGAGCTGCCCAGGCGCCCCTAGAGGAAATACTTGATCAATCTTTGTCGTTCGACACCCAAGAAGCTGACCAGATCTTTTTTCCACTTAAGAAATATTAGTATACTGATATCTGTAGTTTCAACTGCTGAACTCATCTCGCATTGACTACTGTAATGCACTTTTCACTCAGTATGTCTGCTCTTGATCATCTTTAGTGACAACTTTAGTGAAAACAAAACATGCAAGAATTAAATCCCCTTAATAATACCATGGATATAGTACCACTTAGCCAGCCATGCCAAAACACTTATTAATGCAACATTCACTGGAAAATAATCTCAACATGAAATAGCACAACGTGGTGTCAACATAAAACACAGCTCTTTAAGCCGTGGAGCGGAGTTGACATTGCGACGAAAACTAAATACTTTCACCCAGGAAACTCCTGGTTCCTCGGGAGTGTTTGAATCCAAACCACCATCTTTTTCGTCGTTTTGGTGCCCAAACTCAACTGTCATTGCCGCATGACGCTCACCTTTCTGTCTAAACTCCACTACCATGGCCCCTTGAATGACCGTCATCTGGCGGTGCCTGTAGCCGGCTCACAGTCACCTATTGGCGGCTAAATAATTGCCGCTGGTAGCCGGCGTCCCAGAGCTCTGTAGCAGCGAAATACAACCAGCAACTGCTGTTCAGATTTCATCGTTCTATCGCTAGCTCACGTTACAGCGCTTTACATAGTCTAAAATACTTCTATTTTAGGTAGGTAATATATGGTCTATTGGTGAGGTAGCATTGATCCCTTTGAAGGGGGGGGATACATTTTGTTTTGATAAAAAATGATTCAGCAGAGGCAGGGATATGTAGACCAGAAAGGGGGAAATCCCACGCATCCATTTTCACTGTCGACCTAAAGAGAGTGGAAATGGTGGAAGTGATGGATACAAAGATTCAGTCTAGTGCTTTCCATGCTTTCACAGTCTAAATAGGAGCTGTTTGACCTAGCAATCATCATGTACAATCCAGTGTGGGCTAACAACTGTTTTGCATTTGTGCAGCTGTCACATTGAATCACAGTGTGTGTGTACTGAATAAGCAAGAGTTCACAAGATCATCTGCGCATGTCAGTGAACAGTTGACAGTTGCACACGTGATGACACATGTAAATCAGTGCTTGAGATTGTTTGTAGACATTGTTATGTTATGAGTGTGTACTGTATGTGTGGGCGTGCAAACACAGCGGGCTGTTGTGGTCTCGAGAGAAGCTGAGAGAAGGGATCACTTTTGATATTGTTTGTAGCACAAACAATACAGAGGCATAAAGGCGCACGCAGAGGCATAAAGACCCACACACACACACACACACACACACACACACGTCCTGTGGTTCCTCTGGGTTGGTACATGAGTACAAAGCTTGTCTCTTTGTCTCACAGCCCACTGCTTCACTAAGCACCATTCTAATTCACAAATTATTATCCAAGTCACTGACATCCCAGAAACACTTGGCGTACATCCACACACAGACACTGATTCACACATTTTTCTAGCGTACAGTATAGTGGATGCATGAAAGTACACGGAGAGAGCAGTTTATCATATTTGTTAGTTAAAAAAAGGGTAGAAAACGAACCAATTGGTACTGAAAATGTTCTACCAATACCCAGCCATTTAAACTATTTTCAAGTCGCATCATTGACCCTTTGAAGCATTCTTAAAAAAAAGCTCAGTTACAAAGTTTATTAAAGCCAACCTCCTATGGTTCAGATATGAAAATGTTGAAACCTTCAGATCTTGTGTGACACAACTGAGTTTGACAAATACATGAGATCATATGGTGAGTTTAAATGTGGCAGAGGTTGACTGTGGTATGAGTCAATTTTCTTGTTGAGAAATTTACTGGACTGTTCACAATTTAGGTGCTACTAATGTTTGGCAGTGCAGAATGTTATGCTAGTTGTTACACGTGTGTCAACTTCTCTGTATCTGTAACTGTTTTATGTCAAATGGCATATGACACGAACACAGCCACAGTCAGACACTACTTTTCTGAATATTTTTATATATATATATATATATATATATATATATATATATATATATCTACAAGTGACACAAAAACATGAGGGATATACATCATACAACCTCATCTTACAACAATCACACAGGAAGTCAAACCCCTGTACATTTAAAGCCAACCCAAACAATCATTTTCACTGAAGTATAAAACGACACAGCAGAAATTCATGACACTAAAACCGATTTGGGAACTGTTTGGATGCAGGGATCAGCAGTGTGATGGCTCAGACAGCAAACTTGATCTATTCTCTTCTGTTTCTCACTTGTTACAAGTCTGCTAGTCTATATCCACGACGTTCCACTTCCAGGATTGCTCCGCTGCCGCCGGAAATTTCGCCATGTGTCCTTCTTTTCGGCCGAATGTCCGTTAACTTACGCTTTCTTTGTTTTGGAATTTTAAACTCTGGTGGATTTGTGAGGACTATGGTTAACTGCTCCTCAGATCTCTGCAGGGTAAATCCAGACAGCTAGCTAGACTATCTGTCCAATCTGGAGTTTTCTGTTGCACGACTAAAACAACTTTTGAACGTACACACGTTCCACCAAAACAAGTTCCTTCCTGAGGCTATTTTGCCGAGGCACCGGGGCTCCGTGCCCGAGACGATTGTGATTGGTTTTAAAGAAATGCCAATAAACCAGAGCACGTTCTTCTCCCATCCCGGAATGCTGTGTGGACTAGCCAGACCTTCCTTCACAGTGCCGTGAGGAAGGTCTGGTAATGCGAGACTACCTGTCTGCCACCCACCCACCCACTTGCACTTCCCCTTTCCCTCGCTTCCTTTTTGTTTTAGAAGAAGAAGAACAACAACTTTTATTTATCCCGCGAGGGGAAATTTACAATTTTCACTCTGTTAGTACAGTTGCACACATATTGAACACAGGCCTGAATTACAAACATGCTCAGGACCTATACATGCTAAACACACTAATGGAGAGATGTCAGAGGGAGGGGGCTGGTCCTTGGAGGAACGCCCCAAGCAGTTGGGGGTTAGGTGCCTTGCTCAAGAGCACCTTGGCAGTGCCCAGGAGGTGAACTGGCACCTCTCCAGCTACCAGTCCACACTCCGTACTACAGTTTCCCTCCGGTTCCTAACCCAACTCCTTACGGACTGAGCGACTGCCACCCCATAGTTTTATCACATAACAACAGTCAGCTGTTGTTATGTTTGCCATGCTGGCTAAGGCAGTGGCAGCCCAGCTAGGCCATTTAATTAACATGTTTACCATCACATTCCATGACTTCAGAGGTCAATTTTGGGTAACATTCAAGCACCGCTTGTGGGAAAATCCTACATTTGATTTTCCCAGCAGCATCCACAATCACCTTCACTCACTGCATCCCTTCTTCCCTCACATCCCCTGCTCTGCTCCCCAGCCATCCCCTTTCCGTCTCCTCTCACCAGAAAATACAGCTCTCTCACAGTTGGGTGACAGAGGCGGGGTGCATATTAAATCCTCTCAGAAGGTTTCCTTATCCCAGCCAAACCGAGCTGAGCCAGGAAAAACTGCAGAGGAGATATCAGTGTGACTTTTTTGTTTTCCTTATCAACACCTCCACTTTGGTGAGGGCTACCTAAGCTCCTTGTGAGGCGCATGCTCTGTCTCTCTATTTCTCACACACACACAGAGAGAGAGAGAGAGAGAGAGAGTACTAAAGAGTACATATCCACAGAGAAACTAAGACTTAGAAGAAAGCATCCAGATATGCACCCATCACACACCATATACAAATTATTAAAACATTACAACAGCTGCTCATCCAAACAGGGTACATCGGTAGTTGCATTAATCGTGCCATAGTCCTGCAACAACTTGAAGGGCACCACTTGATTCATCTTAATAATTCTACTTGGGGGGAGTGCAGCACTTGTTCAATTATGTAGAAAGAAGTGAGCGTCTACAAAGGCTACGGACTGTACACATTCATAGACACACATCTCAGGGCTGGCAGGGAGAATAGTATCTTTGCAAATCGCTTCAGGCGTGTTGTACAGTACAACACGTGTGGGAGTCCGGGAACACCACAGTTACACTCAATTACCTCAACCTCCCTCGATGACTAGCATCTTTTCCCTACATTAGGTACCAGGCTTTGTCTCATTGACCACGTTTACATGCACATAATATTCCGGTTTTTGCCCTTATTCCGAAAAAGACAATATTCCGACTAAGCTGTTTACATGGCTAATGAAAGTTAATATTCAACTAATATTCCCGTTTACATGTAGCCATGCAAAATAAGATTTTTTCAAAGTTTACTTTGCGTTTTACCAGTGGTGGAGGACTGGTTGGTTTGTGTACAGCAACCATAGCAACACACAGAGCTGACCATAAAGAGGCCATAAAATGCTGTAAAAACCCTGATTGAGACGCATATTCCAAATGCGCTGTATATATATATATATATATATATATATATACTGTATGTCCAAAGAATGCCTCTAAACTTGGAATAATACCGGAATATCCAACATGTCTTAATCGGAAAATGCTTTATTCGGAAAAAGGCCTTAGTCGGAATATCCTACCGGAATATGCTGTTGACCTGTATCAAATAAAAAAAAAAAAATAATAATAATGGAATATTGGTGTAAACGTGCTCACTGAGGTGTATGTGTATAAGGCCGAGACTGTAAAAGTAATGGGCAAAGCTTCCAGGCCTGAAAAGTGAAGCCACTGCGGTGCCTTATTATTGACAATAAAGCAGAGGATGCTTTAGGGCGTGGCTCTACGCCGAACTGTCAATCATGACAGCAGCTTAGCAATGCGTATCCATGGCACTGTTGCATTAAAATAGCCGTGAACTTGTTTTTGGGTGTTGTTCGTATTTTTGTCTTAAACTTTGACCTTCTTACAGTGTGTTTTGACTTCCTCAAAGTTAATTGAAACATTTTGGTCGCCTAGAAATGTCTTGTTCAGCATTCTGCCAAGCAAGCTAGCTAGATACCGCTAGCGTTAGCTGGCAACTTAAGGGAAAGTTTTGCCGGTTATCTGTTCTGCTGTACATGCAGATGAATAGCGCCAGTAATCGGAGGTCCGTGTTTACCTGACGGAAAAAATCTCCACTGAATGACTTGCTTCAGAAGTGTTGAAAATCGGTAACTTTCCCCCTTTAGCGTTTAGCTTAGCACAGCACCAGTGCAACCATAAACCACACTGGCTTGGCCACGTCATCCTCCCTAGCTCCATCCTCCCGTCAAAAATCGTCACATCTGGTTGCAAAAAACCAAGATGGCGATGCCCGTATAGCCAAACTCAGGCTTCAAAACATAAACCAATGGGTGACGTCACAGATGCTACCTCCACTATTTTTACAATCTATGGTATAAGGATCGCATGTACTGGGACTATTGCGCGTATGTCTGCAGGGAACTTTCTGCCCACAAGGCTTAAGGGTCTTACTTATTCTATCCCAGTCTAATGTAGTCTAGTCTGTTGTTATAGTTCTGGCAGAAGGGCTCTTAACTTAACTTACATTTGAAAAGAAATCACAAGAAATGACCCAAGTAAACATAAAACAGTGTTTTGAAGCTGATTGTAAGAGAGGCACTCACTAAATCTGTGGTCTCTGTAGCTACAATGTTTTGAGCCATACAGTCCCATACAACTCTTTTACTTTAAATAAAGCTCCACCCTGTAGGTGTGTCAGTAGTCTCAACAAATCAAACAGCGTGGTATATCTTCTCTCTAGATATCACGCACACAGGTAGATGTACCCACCGAAGCACAACTCTCAGGGGATTAAATCCAAAAAGGCAAACAGAGTAATCCAAAAACAGGCAGAGATCAACTATCACGGGAAGTCAGGAAACTAGAAATGCTTGAAATCAGGGATAGCGCTCAAAACGCTAACACAGAGGAAAGACGATCTCGCAATGAGGTAAGTGACAGGTGGGGTTATATACACAAGGACGGAGGAGATAATGAGACATGGGGGGAAGGTACTCACACACGACGGGAAGGCAGACTAATGCTGCGTTCCAGACACAATTTTTACGACTTCAAGTCATGACTCACGACTTGGTAGCGTTCCAGGCAAAGTCACGACAAACCCTTCTAGCTAACGTTAGCTAGCGGCTACCTAACGTTGCTGTTAGCTAGCCCTAGCTGATACTAGCGACTTCTAGTCTGCGACATATTTTGGGCTTCATTTAATAAACATAACCTGTAGTACACAATCGTATGTGTATTGTTTTGATTACAATGTGCGGAATTCATTTACGTTGCCTATTTATGTTTATTTATTTCTATTTCTCACTGTTAATCACCGGCGTCTGTACAGCATCAACCATTGTTGTTTATGTGTTTGTGACGTCAAAAACTGTAACTGGGAGTACAACGATCTGGTACGAGTTCACAGGTAGTAAGTTACGGGTTTGACTGCCGTTCCAGGGCACTTTCACGGGTAGAAGGTTGTGAAAACACGGGCTACGGGTTGCCTGGAACGCAGCATTAGGCCAGGAAGTAAACAGACCTGACGCGAGATGAGAAGGTGAGTATAAAAATAAAACAGGAAGTGATAAGAACAAACTGAACTAATAAAACAAATAGAAAACATTAACTTGATGCAGGAGCTAGGCATGACACTAGCGGATCACTTCACGTCAATTTTAGAAGATGCATTTTTTTCCAGTTCAACTTTCATCCAGATCACATCAATCATTAACGCTTATCAACTTTATAGTTGTGAATCAGGACCTTAGGTATATGGATCAAGTAGCTTTCAATACGGGCAGGGAAGCTCACCTGGTAGAGCACGCAACCATATACAGAGGCTTAGTCCTCGCCGCAGCAGCCGTAGGTTCAGTTCTGAATGGAAAACTGAATGGTTGGTAATAACCACGTGGAAGATTTCTCTGCAAACGTGCTGAGATTCTGAACAGGATTCTTCTGAACAACCTGAGACTATTATCTCCCTACTGGACATACAGAGCAAACAATCCAATCCAAAATAAACACTATTGTTCAGAAGGTGTCAGCAAGAAAATCCTATCAAATAGGCCTCTGTGGGCTGATGTGAGTCAAGGGTGGGCCCATGAAATAAAAATGGTTTAGCCCTATATATTATTCTCTCCACAACTTAGCTGTTACGATATACATACAGTAGAATGATAATATATACAAATTTTTATTGCAACTGTAAAGAGATAAACCCCAGAGCTCATTGAGTTCATTGAAACAGACACACACTGTATGAAGTGTGTGGCAGTTTAATATTATGGAAACAGTTTACAGTTAATAACTTGCTGGCATTACACAGAGGACACCCATGTGTAGTCAAGAAATTGTAGATATGTGAGGGTGGTTTTTCACTTTAATTGCTAAAAAAAAATCTTGTGTAATGTGGATCCACGGCTGTGTCATATTTCTGGGTTTGCCAAACTCTTGCATAACTTTTAACGCTACGGGTGCTTTCAGGTGTCAAACAGAGCCTTTCTGAAAGCTGTGTAGGAGGAATGAGAGAGAGAAAAAAGGGAGAAAGAGAGAGTGGAGACTGAGCCCAAATTGCATATCGGACTGCCTGTCTGTATCACGACTACATACTCTGCAGAGTAGGTGAAAATGTGCTCCCTGTTTGACCGCTGCTCCCTGACTACTGGATGTATGTGAGAGGCAGTAGGAGCCAACGTCAATTTGTTGTTTATTTCTGTGTACTGTGTATTCGACCAAAACCACATTTCTGGTCAGTAAGCTTCAGTTATTCTTTGTATTTTCTTTGCTGTTCTTCTAACATAGTATTAATGTCAAATTAAGTTACACAATATGCTGCAAGCTTGATTATTTGGCTTTGCAGCATCACTTTGAAATCAAATTGAACGTTTTAGCTTTTTAGCTTAACGAACAATTATTCAGAGTAGGCAAGCAATCTAGCTAATTTTCTAGCTACTTTTACCCTCGATGTCCCGCTACTAAAGCTGACATGATAGAAAGTGAGTGAGTTTTAGCCTCGAGATACTGCAGGCCAGAGAAGAAACCAACAACAGCATAAAGAGACTGATATATATTACGCCCCTGTATTTCTTCAAGGAATATTTTGTTAATTTGTCACCTTGCAAAACACTTTAAAGCCATCTTTGCCACAAACTGGACGGATGGGCTTCCTCCACTCTTTATCTGAGCTCATATCAATCAACACCACTGTAGAGAATGGAGTGTACAATTTAAAAGGTCACCGCAACAGAACCCAGCCTTGTTTTCTGGTGAGACATAAAACATTCTAACTGGCCTAAATATCTCCAACAACTCCAAACAGACATAAATAGTTCTGAAATAGCTTTAAGCTGTGTGTGACCTAACTTCATAGACAACAATCTTGGCTGTGTTGTAGCTAAGACTAAAGGGGGGATTCTTTAAGTTTACAAAAAAAACATTCTCACAAATAATTTAAAGAATGTATGAACGTATTTTAAAACAAATCGACACGTCTGTTGTTTTTAAATAACAAGTCAGTAAAGTTAGATCTCAAATGCTACTTCCTTGTGCATGTTAAAGTCTTAACCTTCAAGCCTCAAAACACACTTTCTTCCCCACTAGGGCTGCTCGACAATTGGAAAAAAAATCATAATCACGATTATTTTGGTCAAGATTGAAATCCCGATTATTCTCAAGATTGCTCATTGACTTTTGGAAAGATGTTGCAATGATTGAACTTAAAAAACAGTGAAAAAGTTAAACAAATCAACAGTGAAAACACCTAATACTTTTTTTCATTCAGAACACAAGACAAAATAAGACTTTTCTTGCAAATCGTAATATGCGAAATAATCGCTTTTCTCGATTATTCTGTTTTTGTGATCCTAAGGAAATCGTAATCAAAATCATAATTACAATTTCGATTAATTGCACAGCCCTAACACTTTGTGTGTCCCCCGCCCCCCTTTCGTCAGTCACATCAGTGGTCCCTTTCGGTCTCACCTCTCTCTCTTCGGTGGGCCGAGGTTGTGGGTGCTCTCCCGCCTCCCACCCGCGGCGGCAAGAGAGTGGCAGGCCGGGCGGGCGCGGCATTAGAGCAGCCGGGCAGCAGGGCGGGCGGCAGCAGTGATCGGCGGCTTTGGTGACGGTCGACTGGTGCAGGAAGACGTTGAGGAGCTTGAGCAGCAGCGTCAGGACCATGGTCCTCAGCGGCAGCTCACCGCGGCGGGGTCAGGGTCAGGGTGGCCCCCTGGTTGTCCGTGACCTCCCGCCGCGTAAACCCACGCCAAGACTTCACTATGTGGTGTTACGAGGAGGAGGAGGTCACGGTGCAGAGGCAGCCCAGTGTGCCATAGACTAAGTCTTATGCCTGGAGACGCTGTCAGATGTCACATGAAAGAGGGGTGATCACTCTATTCCCCTGCTTCCCGGGTAATGCTCATCTTCTTTGTTCTTCTTCCCTTTCAAGCTTACAAATGGAGGGAGTCGAAGCGGTTCAGTAGCCTGTTAAACATCCAGCTATTCAACAGCTTCCACACTGATGCAAGTGAAACTCAGCTTTCCTTCTTTCTGTCTCTGCTCTGCCTTCCTTCTGCATGGCTCAGTCATGGATCAGTCCTCAGCTGGCCCACGGTTCCCCATTAAACCACCGCTGGCGTCACTTTTCTTTTTTTCTTACAAGATCTTAATGAGTTTCTTCAACTGTCCCCCCCCTTTCACACACACACACACACACACACACACACACACACACACACACACACAGCAGCGCTCTGGCTAACAGCTGCCTGGCTGTTAACTCCTCTGAATCACTGAACAAATAAACATGCAACAGAGGAGACGAGGAGGAGGAGGAGAAAAGAGAGACAGAAGACAGCAACAGGAGAGTTGGTTTCCATTAGCTGTAGAAGGAGCCGTGCTGCAGTTCAGCTGCGGTTGGTATTACTACTACTACTCCGAAAAAATAGTGGTAGAGACAAGGGGAGGGAGAATTAACGAAGTAGAGCGAGAGAGAGAGAGAGAGAGAGAGAGACAGAGAGAGCGAGAGAGCGAGAGAGAAAAAAAAGATGCGTATTCTGGGAAGTGTTTCGCTAAGAGAAAACAAATACTCTGCACAAAAGAGATGAGATGCTCCGTTGAAGATAATCGCAGAGGAAGGAAGAGAGAGAAAGACATGGATACAGACACAGGGGGCTGAGAGAGAGAGAGAGAGAGAGAGAGAGAGAGAGAGAGAGAGAGAAAATAATGGCACATAAGCATACACAAGCTGTGTGACTGTGCATAGTGGGATCAATTTATTTTGTCTTCCCCACATACACAGGCTTGAAAAAAATGTGGGCACAACTAACAATATTATGCAATCTAGTAGAACGGTACAAACTGTTCGAACATGATAACGGAGCTGAGTCGAAGCCTTTAAGTGTGTCAACAAAAAAAATGAAGGACTGTTGTATTGGATTAGAACTGTGCAGGTGTTCATTTAATTGTATCCATCCCTTGTGTACTGTATGTGACAGAGACTTGAGCTGTGTTCCAAACTGTCCCTTTATACAATCATTCACTCACTATTCCCTATATAGTGTTTATTAAAAAGTGAACTATATAGGGAACAACCAAACCAGATTTCTGACACTCACTGAAAACATCTTTGCGCCAGGATGTGCGCCGGTTATTTGTGTGACGGAAGCGGGCGCGGCAAGCATCATGTAAACAAATACTTCTAATACGTACCAAACCGAGCACTCAGGAGGATGGTACAAGTTTGTATATATGTTGCATGTTACATGTTTAGAAATGAAAGTCCGCTCCATTTTTCCTTTTCAGTTTTCGCGGTGACACCTGCTTCTTCTTCTCCTCCTGGAAAACACGGTTGCGTTGCATTGTGGTATACTGGAGTAAAATGTAGGGTACATCGTACACACACTCAAATTAGCTGTGCATTGTGGGTATTTTATAGTGGACTACATAGGGAATGAAATTAACCGCGGACACACTATATAGTGCATTATTTCCGTGATAGGGAACGGTTTCGAACACAGCTGCTGTCTTACAAACAAAAAGAAAATAAGCAACATAGAGAACAATCATACACATTTTGTTCATATATTCTATTAGGGTTGATATATGATAAATATCTTTATACTCTACCATTGTCATTTCAGAAAATGTGTCTCAGTTTTTAGTGTCACCTTATGATTTTATTCTTAACAAAATGAAAAAGTCTCTTGAAATGACTTGCAGACATTGCAAACAGACTTGCAAATAGACTAAAAAGTCAAATGTGCAAAAAATAAATGAAATACAAAACAGAATTTGACTGTGGTCAGGGAAGAACTGTACACAATATTAACTGGCTCATAACCCAAATAGTATCCCCATTACATCAGCTGACTATTACTGTAGGCATGCAGACAGACAGTGACAGATCCAGAGTTAGAGGGGAAATAAGACGGCCCTGCCCACTGCCAGACCGGGCTGTTTATTGGGGCAGAAAAGGCAGCCAGTCTTAATGCATTATTCCCCAGCTCAGTGGCTATGCTTTGGCAAACAGGTTGTACAGTACCTCCTCCGATGGCACAGACAGAGAGCGGAAAGCACAGACACTACGTATACAATCTATACATATACATATATAATACCAGGCACTATGGAGGAGTGCAAGAATTCATAGAAGATGTGTGGAAGACGCTGGTGTTCATGTGTGTGTGTGTGTGTGTGTGTGTGTGTGTGTGTGTGTGTGTGATGGAGTTGGATTTACTCCTAGGAAATTTCTCAACCACTAGAAATCGCTGTGACAGTTACCCATGCTGCCCTCTGTCTACTTGTGTAATGTACATGTGTGTAAGCGTGTGCACATAGGACAACCATGGTGACAGGCGAGAAGGGACACGTGCTGTAGCTTACACACACCCACACGCGCACACACACACACACACACACACACACAGAGTAGTTAGCCTCATTATGCTCTGCAAGTATCCTAAAAAATTGCCTAAGGGAGATTTTTTTGCACCATGTTGTGCCACCTAGGCAGACCCTCTAAAGCATTTGATTGGTAGCTTGTTGTGGGTTGGTACACAGCCCGGGAG
Source organism: Sander vitreus (assembly GCF_031162955.1). NCBI lineage: Eukaryota > Metazoa > Chordata > Actinopteri > Perciformes > Percidae > Sander > Sander vitreus. The sequence goes on along the minus strand of NC_135876.1, from coordinate 1,852,807 downwards.
GATGCTATGCCCGTCTCTTTTCATGGCAAAGGGTTAGGGTTAGAGCTGGGTGGTGCTACGTCTAGGCTGTGTGCTACAACAACGAGCTCTACCAATCAAAGACATCAGCAGAATTTGAATAACACAAAAGCACTTTCTTTATATTATGTTGCAATATTGTGTCAACTTGTTGAGCCTGACTTAGCTGATGTAACTGTACATATTCAGATAACTATGATGAATTTGTATTTGTCAAGAATTGGCTTTTTAAATCTGCAGAAGCTGTTTGTATCCAACACTAACTACATGGGGGGGATCAACTGCACAGTGTGTTTTATCTCATCTTGGCAGATGGCCCAAATGTTAGACCAGTTTACCAATCAATGGCTCTCAGCAGATTCTGAAACTATGTTCAGCTGTTTGGTGTTTGTTTGAGTGACCAATATGTCTTAAAGTATGTGAATATCTGTGTACGTTATGTGTAGTTTATATGCTAATTTCTTGCTTGTATGTGTGTGCTACATTGCTAGTTGTAAACATACATGTGTGCACAGCTTGTGACTAGGGGGGTACATAATGCCCCCCACACGCACACACGGGGGGCACACACACACACACACACACACACACACACAGAGGAGAACAGAGGAGAGGAGATGAGAGAAGAGGAGGAGGACTTGCGTACTTATGGTTCTTTACAGATGGGGGACAGGTTGCCTGGATACAGTGGAGAGAAACTCCAATCTAAATTTAAACCTGGAGAGGAGGAGAGAGAGAAGCTGTTGTAGAGTGAGATGAAAGAGTGAGAGAGGACAATGGAGAGGTGAAAGAAATTAAGAGTAATGAGGTGGAGGGAGATGAAAAAGGCCAGAAGAGGACAGTGAACATTAGAGTGGACAGTACAAATGACAGACACATAATCTATACAAATGTATATACACACACACACACACACACACACACACACACACACACACACACACACAGTAGGCCTGCACGATTAATCGTTATAAAATCACGATCTCGATTCACCGTGTTCACGATTTAAATTTGAAACAACTTTGATTTTTTTTTTTGTTGATTTAAAAAAAATAAAAAAAAAAGACTTTGATTCTCATGTAATTTTACGAGCCGACTGCATCACTAACACTACTACTGTCTTCTGAGTTTTAAACGTAGACGGTATAAAATAGGTTTTAAAGCTCTGCAGAGCTCTCCCTTCTCTTCATTGAAGCCTCTGTGTTTACAGGCTGCTGGTGATGCTCAATGTGCTCTAGGTGCCAAAATACATCTATGTTTGGTACTGCCAATGTGTTTTGTTTTGTCATGGTTCATGTGTGCAATAAACATCACACTTCATGAGAAAAATCATCGTGGCAGAGAACCGTGATATCAATTCTAAGCTAAAAAAATCATGATTCATATTTTCCCCCCGAATCGTGCAGGCCTAATATACAGTATACACATGTATATGTATATAGATCCATGTAATAAATCCATAGATGGAAACTTGACTACGCAAGAAAGCTAGAAAGAAAGAAAGAGGTTGAGGTTTAAATAGTAAAGCTCTTACAGCTAATCATCAAACACGTATTGCCATCTCAGCCAGCAGACGTAAGGAAAAGAAATCTCTTTTTTCATTTTGTGTGCATGTGACAATGTGTGCGTGTGTGTGTATGTGCATGCGTGTGTGAATAATGTGTGTAAATATTCTTCTATCATTGCTTAGCCATATTGGTAGTGGCTATGTACACACAAACACACATACAAATCAATTAATTAATCAATTACAATGCTTTTGCACACACGCACGCATATAACTGTACTGTGCTGGGAATGTTTCTATCTGGGAGCCAGCAGCTCCCCTCCCTGGCCGGGAAATCACAACACAGCATGTGGCTGCATCACTGAGGACTGGGGAAGCTGATGAAGTTTCAGCACAGTACTCTATCTTAGTCTTATTGCCTTTTCTGCTCATTCATTTTCCTTACACGTCTATTTGTATTCAAGAGGCCCATTTCGTACAGACCACCCTCTGGTACCGATCCACTCGCAGAGCAAGGGGGGCTGGCTCAGAGGGAGAGTATAACCTCTCTTAATGTCTTGTTCTACCGTGATGGCTTGTGCTCCTTAAATGAAAGGAGATTTAAATGTGTTATTGGCAAGATGTCCTCCTGACGTCTACATGCAGTAATAGTGAACCTGCTCCCTCACAAGGTCGATCTTAGAGGCATCACATGAGTTATCAGACTCATGGAACAGCACTTAAGATGGATTCCCCTAAGGGAAATAGGTTGTTGAAGGCTTGTTAAAATGACTAATCAAACAGGGACATTGATTTAAGTGATCTCGGGCCCTCCCAGCATTTATTGACTGTACGGCAGGGAGACAAACTGCCAATCCATCACAGACAGAGAACTTTCTCTAGTACCTTTGATAGGAGTGTAAGCTTAGACAGGGCCTGTTCTCTAGAGCAAAGCCAAAAGAGTTGATGATTATGGATAATATATAGGGACAATGGTAATTATTTTAGGTGTCCTAGTTTATGGACATGAATCATTTAATCTCACTAATTTTAATTTTCTTGGTGACAAACTACACCAAATACCACATGTCTACCATGTGTGGTGGAGCTGGGTATATCAATAGTGCTAAACTAATCTTGGATAATGAGTGTTTTCAAAAAATCAAATTAAAAAAATACTTCTCTCTATCATCCTTAATGCAGCATTGAATGCCAGGGCTGCAGTCAAGTCCACCTTTGTCGAGTCCAAGACAAGTCTAAGACCAGGACTAGTCGAGATCGAGTCAAGACCAAGTCCAAAGAGGTTCAAGAGAAAGACACAAATGTATGTTTTTTCCTATTTTGAGACCATAATATGATAGAATGAGAGATTGCACTGAGTATGAATTCAAGAAAAAAAACATTCTGAGGGCCTCACCTGTGAATATTAATTTCACCAACATGGTGACTTTATCAGTAAGGCAAAACTGAATACTGTTATTCAATGAATACATGTGCTGTTTGAGCTGGTGATATATAAGAAAAAATAAGGTACCGTTGTTTTGCTTTAAATACAAAGTTGAAAATGTCACAATCCTGGGTTTTCTGTAGTTTCCTGTTTTATTTTGTAGGTTCACTTATCATGTCATGTCTTGTTTGACTTCCTGCCTTGTGTTTTTCCAAATTTGGGATTGTCTGCCCCGCCCTGATGTGTTGCACCTATTCATCAGCCATCATGTCACCCGTCACCTGTCCCTCATTTCCACCCATTTGCTTTGTGTACGTAGTCCTACCCCGTTTACACGTACATGGTTATTTTTGAAAAACAGACATTTCCCTTCGTTTACACGCAAACGGAGAATTGGCCTCTGAAAATGATTCTTTCTAAAACCTCCGGCCAGAGTGGAGATTTTGGAAAACTTAGTTTGCACGTTTGCATGTAAACTGAGACAAACGGAGGTTTAGGCAGCCGAGAGAGAGAAAGAGGAAGTGATTTGTTGCTGTTGTTGCTATTTTTGGGATTCAGATTGGCTAACGTGGGCTTGAGCTTCTCGTTACACTGCCACCTACAGGTCTGGCATGCTCTTGACGGCATTGACGGCATATATACACGGGAACATGTAAACGAACACTTTTCTGAAAACTGACAGCTGTGCACGATGTTATTTTTGAAAACGGAGAGGTTGAAATGTCCGTTTATGAAAATAGCGGCCACGTGTAAACGTAGCATTAGTGTGCTCCCTTTGTCTGTTGCCAGTTTGTCATCTCCTATTGCGAGTGTTCCTGTTTTCTTTTTTTTTTTGGTTTTGGATTTTGTACTTGTTATCTTTGTTGATGTTTAAAGTTTTGTTTGTTACCTGCCCGTTTAAGAAACTATTTAACTGCACCAGTCCTTCATCTGCGGTTCTTCTCCTGCTGCCTGTTCTACAAACGTGAGAGGAAGAAGTAACTTTTAAAGACAATTGGCAACAACTAACACACCGTGGATGGGAGGTGTATTTGGCTTTAGTCCAGTATTCTGCAAGAATAACAATGCCAATGAAAAATCTTTTTTCACATTTACAGCACTATAAAAGCTGGCAGTGGACTGTGTGTACATGTGTGGTGTGAACAACATCACATATACAACGTTTAGTGTTGCGATGGTGATATCAACCGGTGAAATCTATAAATCAAAACCTTTGCCGTAGGTATCTACTATGGGACTCCCATTAATGAACCCCTTGCATCAAACATATATCTGGCTTAACCTATAGGACTCCAAAAGGATTTAAGAACGAGGTCCACATTAAAAGCTAGCAGATGGGGATCAGATATGTCTGTGTGAACACAAACATAACCGAAAGGGTATGGTTTTAGAATATGGTAAGGTTAAAGCAAACGTCTGTAGACATGCAGAAAAACTTTAGCTATATGTGGATCCGCTGTGTATGGTTATATCCTTAATAATCTCAGTAACACACAGGCCAGCTGCTGGCTTGGGTCCAGAAATGACATAGTATTTGTAAGAGTCTAGACGTGTATTACTAAGGTCCTGGAAGTTTGTCCTAAAGCCTTTCGGATTATAGGCACAAAAGTCCAAGCCCACATGAACAATACAACTCCTACTCCTTACTCCTACATATCTTAGATGCATGTTTAACTTAACAGTGCAAATAAACCCAAACAGTAGACACTGCAAATTAAATAGACCTCACCTGCCTTGGTCATTTATACAGCTTGAGGGGAATGCATTTGTTTTTCCTCTAAATGACCTGTAGCACCTACCAGGGGGTAGGGAAGGTGTGAAATATATCACAGGGGGTTTTTCAGTGTGTAAGGGTGAAATGTTATAGCCTGTGGCTTTTCCGGTTGGCCAAATTCCATCCATCTCCTTTACTTTTGTATCAAAGCAATTTGTATGCAAGCAAAACCACAAGCATGTTAAAGGACCAAAACTTCAAACTCACTGGCTCCAGACCAGCAACGTGGGAAACATTATTATTATGATGTCTACAGGACCGCCACCTTGTAAGCAACCTCCTAGGATCATGTCTGTGTCAGTACTACACATTAAGTTGATGGACAAACTGTGTTGAACCTGTATGGAATCATCCATCATGGACCCTGGGTAAATGAGCAAACGACCCCACCCTAAATGTTTTAATGTGCTGAAGGAGGTATGTGAAGGGCACATGTCTCCTTCAGACAGCTGTACACTTTCATCTTATGGCCAACATGGTTAATAATACACTATAACTTCACAACCTAATCCATTTCTACATGCTCTTATTATGGAATTGCTATGCCCTAATTTTGCATCTATGCAAATTACATTTTTCTTATCCTATCTAATATTAAACATTTGATAAAAAATTAATGCTTGGCTGGATTTTGGTTAGTTCAGTTTATTTTATGAAAGGGGACAGTGCAAATTAATAAAAAAAAAAAAGCCAGAATTAGCCAAAAGGCTATTTTTCATCTGTAGTCCTCTGCCCTCGATGTTAAAAAAGGCTTTTTAAAATACAAAGAAACAAAAAAGAAGACAACACAAGCAATACAAAACGTAGCACAAAACATCACAGAAACAGAAAACAACAAAACAAAGCACAACACAGAACTTAGCACAAGACAAGACACAGCACAGAAGCAGAAAGATATACAATAAAGCAAAGCAACATAGTATATGCTTCTCTTCACAGTCGTCACATTCATCTACCAACCCTTATAGAACTGGCTCAGGTTTGCCTTGCACCAGCTTTTAATTATGCTGTTATAGTTTTAGACTGCTGGGGGACTTCCTTTGACACACTGAGCTCCTCTCTCCTCTCTATTTTATTTATTTTATTTATTATTCGGGACAGTGCACATTAATGAACAATCTAACATTTCTGTACAGACTGTAAATGAGCCAGGTTATAGCATAAATGCTAATTTTCACCTGTAGTCCCGAGGCAGGAAGACAACAACATACAAGATAATACAACACAAAAGAATATGACAATATACAATATCAAGCAAGAAAAACATTAGCTCACATTCAGGCAGATTACATTACATCAATAAAATTAGTCAAAATGATGACATAACTGGGAACTTTTAAGAAGTTGTTTAAGATGCTTTTTAAATGTGCAGTAAGTTGGACATTCTCTAATGTTTGTTGGGATGCTGTTCCAAAAATGTCCTCCTCTGATAGACAGAACAGTTTGTCCAAAGGTAGTTTTTCTATGCGGGATCTCTATATCTCCTCTAAATGAAGCTCTGGTACCACAACCTCTGTCAGACCTTGGTTTAATGTATGTAGAACGTGAAGGTGGGGCCAGTCCATGAAAAACTTTATAAATTAAACAACTATTTTTAAAATGAATACAATTTTCAAAGTTGAGCATATTGTATTTTCCCAAAATATTACACTGATGGAATGACAAAGGTTTTTGATCAAGTATTTTTATAGATTTTTTGAATAACATTTCTATGGGTTTTAAAATTGTATTTCCAGTGAGTGACCAGGTCGTGATGCAGTAATCTATATGTGGAAATATCATTGAATGTAGGAACATTTTAGCAGAAGTAGTTGTCATTGATGGTCTGATTTGTTTAAAATTTTGTAAATTGAATTTGATTCTATTCGCTGTAAGTTGGATGTGTTTTTTAAATGAAAGTGTTGGGTCCAGTGTGACACCGAGGTACTTGAACTCCTCTACAATGTCAAGTTCCACTCCCCACAGGAACACATTGGACCGCTCCAGTTTTATGGTTTTTTTTGTGAAAGTCATAGCAACAGTTTTATTTTTGTGCAATAATAGGCAGGATTTAAGCAGCCAATGCTGTATATTCTCCAGTGCTGATGTAAGGATGGATGATGTTTCCTGTGTGCTTTTAGCAGGTGTAAATATAACCACATCATCAGCATACATTTGAAAATGAACTTTTTGACAAACATTTGGCAAGTCATTTATATATACAGAGAACAATACTGGTCCCAAAATAGAGCCTTGTGGGACCCCTGCTGAACATTCAAGGTAAGACGACTTAGTGCCACTAACACTCACAGATTGTCTTCTGTTGGACAAGTAAGATTGAAACCAAACTAGTGCATCTTCTGCAAAATTGAAGTGAGTCAGTTTAGACAGAAGGGCTCGATGATCTACTGTATCGAACGCCTTCTTTAAGTCCAAAAAGACTGCACCAACACAGATGGTTTTATCAAGCAAGGATTTCACTGTTTCTATGAAGACAGAGTTTGCCGTCTCTGTGGAGTGGTACTGGCGAAACCCAAATTGAATGGAATGCAGGAGAGAATGGCCATGGCTGAGGTGTTTATTCAGCAGCTTGGCGATCCACTTTTCTGCAACCTTAGATACAACAGGGAGTATGCTGATGATGATGCTGATAATTGGAAATGTTTGTTTTGTCTCCTGACTTAAAAATTGGTACTATTCTACTATAGCCACCTTCCATCCTGATGGAACAACTGCCATTTTAATTGATAGATTTATCAGATGTGTTATCGGGCATACCAGCACGTCTTTGTGTATTTAAAAAAAATGTGTGTCAAGGCCATACGCATCTTTGGCCTTTGAGGGTTTCATAGAATTAATAATGTTAGCCACTTCCAGATCAGTTATTTGCTCTAACCTGAAAACCGGCTGTCCAGGATTAATAGGCTTACGAGCACCAGACCAGCAACGTGGGAAACATTATTAATATGATGTCTACAGGATCGCCACCTTGTAAGTAACCTCCTAGGGTCATGTCTGTGTCAGTACTACACATTAAGTTGATGGACAAACTGTGTTGCACCTGTATGGAATCATCCATCATGGACCCTGGGTAAATGAGCAAACAACCCCCCCTAAATGTTGTAATGTGCTGAAGGAGGTATGTGAAGGGCACATGTCTCCTTCAGACAGCTGTACACTTTCATCTTATGGCCAACATGGTTAATAATACACTATAACTTCACAACCTAATCCATTTCTACATGCTCTTATTATGGAATTGCTATGCCCTAATTTTGCATCTATGCAAATTACATTTTTCTTCTCCTATCTAATATTAAACATTTGATAAAAATTAATGCTTGGCTGGATTTTGGTTAGTTCAGTTCAGTTTATTTTATGAAAGGGGACAGTGCAAATTAATTAAAAAAAAAAAGCCAGAATTAGCCAAAAGGCTATTTTTCATCTGTAGTCCTCTGCCCTCGATGTTAAAAAAGGCTTTTTAAAATACAAAGAAACAAAAAAGAAGACAACACAAGCAATACAAAACGTAGCACAAAACATCACAGAAACAGAAAACAACAAAACAAAGCACAACACAGAACTTAGCACAAGACAAGACACAGCACAGAAGCAGAAAGATATACAATAAAGCAAAGCAACATAGTATATGCTTCTCTTCACAGTCGTCACATTCATCTACCAACCCTTATAGAACTGGCTCAGGTTTGCCTTGCACCAGCTCTTAATTATGCTGTTATAGTTTTAGACTGCTGGGGGACTTCCTTTGACACACTGAGCTCCTCTCTCCTCTCTATTTCCATCTGTGTGCATCCATGTCCCAGAAATGCTTGTTACTAACTTAGCTCTGGGGAGCTTATTTCCCGGAGTCCTTATGTGTTTTCCAGCAGTTTTCCTTGGATTAGGGTGGCACCTAAATCATGGTTGCAGCTGTCGCTGTGGTCCTGCTGCGCGCCCTGCTATGCCCTGCTACACCCTGCTACGCTCTGCAGTGCCCTGCTATGCCCTGCAGTGCCCTGCTATGCCCTGCAGTGCCCTGCTATGCCCTGCAGTGCCCTGCTAAGTCCTGCTACGCTCTGTTGTGCTCTGCCGTGCCCTGCTATGCCATGAACTACTACAACTACTATTTCTTGTCACTGTTCCATTATCTTTATTGTGACTATTATTGCCACTGTTCATCACACCCCCAACCGGCACCGTCAGACACCGCCTACCAAGAGCCTGGGTCTGTCCCAGGTTTCTCACTTAAAGAAAGTTTTCCTCACTACCCGAGGTTTCTTTTTTCTAAAAGGAAGTTTTTCCTCGCCACTGTCGCACTAAATGCTGGCTCTTGGGGGAATTACTGGAATTATTGGATCTTTGTAAATTGTAGAGTGTGGTCTAGACCTACTCTATCTGTAAAGTGTCTTGAGATAACTCTTGTTATGATTTGATATTAGAAATAAAATTGAGCTGAATTAAAAAAAAAAAAAAATAGAAACATTAAAGGGATGCTTTGCCAATTTTAATCCAGCTCTGTGTCATTTTTGTGTGGGCAGTGTGTGCAGATGAACGGTGTGTGGCGTCTGTCCGTGGCTCCGGAGGGCCGAGGTCTGCCGAGATCTGCAACGACACATTTCGCGCCATCCGACGGATCTCAGGACTGTAGACTTTGTCATATGCTGTGTCCACTTGCAAGTGCTTATAATGATCCGCAAAGACAATCTGCTGTGAGAGAGCTTTTCTCATTCTTCATTTCTCTCACCTCCCTCATCAGGGCCGCCCTCTCCTTCTCTCGCTGTCTGCTGCTCACATTGTTCGCCTTCTTCTAAAATATTAGAAACACTAAAGCAAAGCCAGAAAACCCAAGACCACATACATTTGGTGTTGCTCTATTATTTCTGAGATCAGAAGTGTTGGACAGTTTCACTCTGATATTCTGTCCAATAGACCAGAGACCGTTTCGACTGTGTGACATGCGTTTACAATGTTCGGTGTGTTTGACAAAGTGCAGTGTGAAGGCTAACCAATCCAAATGAAAAAAGCAACAATGTTGCAACTTCACCTTCACATTAGACATGTGCCTAAAATGCAGAACACTAAGTCAGAGGAGATGAGAGGGAGCTGAGCTGCCTTTACTTCTCTGGGAGTTCACTGAATTACAAAACCGCCATCCAATCTACCTCAATCAAGCAATCTCACACACACACACACACACACACACACACACACACACACACACACACACACACACACACACACACACACACACACGGGACAGCTATGATTCATTCAACTGGGCATCCTTTATCACAGGCTAAAAGAACACTCACCACACGTAATTCATGTCAGATGTGCTCACACATTATTCTGATGAATTGCCTAAATATGGAGGAAGAGAACATTGCAAGAGTGTGTGTGTGTGTGTGTGTGTGTGTGTGTGTGTGTTCACTCATAAATATTCCCTAAAAGAAAAAAATGAAGTCTGATTTAAGAGTATTGTTGAGAGCGTAGCGCTGTTAAAGTGATAAGTCAGATATACACATGTTGTCGCTGAACGACACATATCTTCCGTTAGGCATTTTAGGCACGTGGGCGGAGTGTTTGTTCCTGGCTACTGCACTGTACTGTTTCGTTAGGTGATGTAACAATGACTTGATAACTCAGCTAAAACACAAAAGTGGATGAGCAGCGCTCAGCTCAGCTGCATACTCTGTGCAGCTCATAATGTCGATTTACAGGCTAGAAAGATGTACACAATGTACTGAAATGAAGTCATTGCTTCCATACCAAGTCCACACACAACCAGTCATGCATAAATAACCACATCGCAAATACATTATAAGCTCTCTTGGCTCCCTGTGAGTCAGTTACATTTCCAGCTACAAGTCAAGTTTTATGGGTTTCACTTACGAAAAGCTGTAGTCAGTGTCAAACCGAGGCTATTTCATTTGATCAAATATTTTCAATGACTTCCAAAAATCCATTCGCATACAACCATTTTGGAGAGAGCAACAACCCAGATTCATGGTTAATATCTAACGGAGCTTGACGAGCTCTGATACCATCCTATGGGGCACCTCAGAGTGATGGATAGCCCCGCCCCCTTTGAGCCATTAGTCGAGTTGATGAATAGGCGTGAGACGACTGGCAGGCGCAACAGCGAATTTGAGTCCTGTCACTGAGGGTGATAAACGGCTGCAGTCGCAACGCTCCTTTGCGATGGGAGACCTTGGCCAACAACCTGCCCAGAGGGGCAGAGACTGACGTCAGCAACCCAGCAACCCCCAAGCTCACCCAAGAGCAATGTCCATCTATCAGGGGGGGACCCCTCCCTCTAATCATGGCAGGTTAACAACTGTCCTGCTGGCAGGCAAGGAGACAAATCCTGGAACAAGGACTAAAACTATAAAATGTGTGACGATGTGCCTTAAACCCCAAGATAAGCCAGTTTGAATGTCTCTGAGTGTGGTTCACAAACATGAGATTTAAAAAAAATATAAATGTGTCTTCAATCTCATTTATTACAAAATCTGTACTGGGATTTCATTGTAATTGACATGTGATTCTAGCCCACCATGGCCCAGCACTGCCTTGTTATAGCCAATAAACCACAGAATATGTAGGACTATAAGATCTACTCACATACAGTAAGTGCCTGAAGCATACATCCAGTTCATTCAGATGACAGGGAAAAACCTCAGTGTTTGCCTCATGCTAGAGCAAACTGATGACTATCAGATGATGCTATAACAGCACTCAGAAGTAGTAGTAGAAGAATAACGCAGAGTGCATAAAGACCAACACAAATCTCTAAAACACAGAGCTTGTTAAAAAAATCAGCAAACTGTCCAGCTTCTAACTTTAATTTAACAGGTATCAAAACAAGACGAATGGCAGCGTACTGTCGAGCAGATTGTTTGAGTTTAGAGGTGCAGTAAAACACTAATTGGGTCTGTGTGGCTCTCTTTTGGGAAAGCTCTGATATCTGTGTGTGTGTGTGTGTGTGTGTGTGTGTGTGTGTTGGGCACTGCAAAAAGATACTGTGAGTGCATACAGATGGCTAGGCCCACAGGAGTAAGACCTCACAATCCTGGAAATAGCTCACTCACTAGCTCACTCACTAGCTCACTCACTCACACACACACACACACACACACACACACACACACACACACACACACACACACACACGCGCGCGGTCGATAGGTATAACACGAAGAGGAGGAAGAGGGTGGAGAAACACCACCGGAATGTGTCAGACTCGCACTACCAAGTTAGTATGAATCAGGCTGCAGCAGCAGAGGAGGTAGATCATTTCTCTCCATTTATCATCTCTGTGTCACTAATGCTGCATGGTAAAAAAAAAGATGGAGAGACGCACAGCGAGAAGAGTGTCAACTCCACAATGGAGAGACTCAATCAAGCTGACAAAGACAGAGAGACAGAGAGAGGTAGAGAGAGAAAGAAGAGGAGCAAACCAACCCCATGAAATGCATGATACTGTAAGCACCACTATAGTCACGACTGGCATATACTCTGACATCATAGCTGGAAAAAGCACAGGTGTATTAATAATGCTAATGATTGCTGCATCACATTTTTTCTCAGTCCCAGAGCCTGGAGACCAGATGTACTAACGCTTTTGCGCCCACTTCAGGCATATTTGTGCGCGTATAAGCATGGCGAGGTATGGACTAACAGGCCGCACTGAGGTAAAAGCGCAGACTGCCTGTCGCGGGAACTGAAAATGGCAAATTGCACTTTTCCGTGTCATGCATATGCATTCACGGGAGGGTCAAGGGGAAAGTGGGAGTTTCCCATAAAGACATGGGAGGGGAAGGGTAAAGTGCTAATTATGTATGTACAAAAACCGCCTGTGAAAGTGCGCCTCTATTTTGCGGTGAAAATTCTCCGCCTTTTAAAAGCAGGTGTAAACCAGGAAGCGGGTTTCCTCACATATGCCTCCTGGTGAAATGGCAGCAGTAATCCGAGCAAGACGAAGACATAGGCCAAGGAGACGAGCTGAAAGGATCACACTTTTTCAGTTGAGTGAACATGAACTCATTAAGCGTTACAGATTAAGCAGCCATGCAATATTACAGTTACTGGAAGAAATCAAAGATGACGTTGAATCTCCGACTCAGCGTTCACATTCCATTCCAGCAGTTGTTAAACTCCTCGCTACATTACAAATATTGACATCAGGATCATTTCAAACAGTCCTAGCATCAGCAGTGGGAATATGGCAGTCTGCACTCAGCCGTATCACAGCACCAGTTCTTAACACTTTGCTACAGCACCATTTACGGTATAGTGGGCGGAGAAAGGCGCTGATTACCTGATGAACTGCAGGTTTGGTAAATACGACGTGAGCTGAAGTATCACAGCGTGCGCTTTCTGCGGGTTGGCCATGGCGCTGATAACGCTACTTTCACAAATGCACGTACATCTGGCCCTCGGTATTATGCAAGTTGGCTCATTGGTATGACTACCTGAGATACTTATTTATTTATTTATAATAACTCAGTTCTTATATTTGTAACTTTGGCCATTATTTCTATTGGTTATGATAACACTGTACCCACCAAAGTAATTGCTGAGATCCGGGAAAAAAGGCGTATGACTGATAACAGATGCATTCTGTATAGTGTATCTTATCCATACTAACCCTAACCCTTAAGTACAGAACATACTGTACATAGCACCCACTGCAATCAGATCAGTCATTTAACAAGACCACATCTAGAGGCAGTCTGGCTTCCACTGTGAAGGGATCTTGGCCACAGTCAGCTAGGTGTAAATGTAGTTTCAACAGCTTGTTCAAAATTGGAGAAGAAAATGACAGCATCTGTCCACAAGTAAAAAACACTTCTAACTTTGGCATCAACCCTGTCCACATTCACCATTTTACATACACTGGATTACACCACTGGATACATATTTCAGACAATGAACACATCATTTATAGTAGGTGTACAGTAAATGCAAGATCCATACCATTATCTAGATAACATATCTGGGCTCAGGCAGCATTTAAATGTCAGGTGTAAATGCAGTAGGAGAGGCGGGCAAAGCGAGCACCAAAAAGAATGAGAAATGAGGTGTGAAAAGAATGGGTAGGAAGTGTTTTTCTCTCTCTCTCTGAACGACAGGAGGAGGACTCATGACTGGTGTGCAATTATTATTAAAACGTTCCACATTCCTATTCCCAATTTGAAGCCGGATTCATCGGGACAAAGAAGCAGAGATGTTTGACAAGTCAGAGTCAATTACAGCAAGTAGCTGCACATGTGTGTGTCTATTTCTGTGTGAAAGTGAGAGAGAGAGAGAGAGAGAGAGAGAGAGAGAGAGAGAGCTGCCAAGGACAAGTTGTCATCATCAGTACAATGTAGGAGGCAGCTAGACTCTATTGATTGGATCCTAAGGGAGGTCTCGGCTGCTTTCGTTCGCATGTGTGTGTAAATTTGTTTCTCTGTGTGGGTGTTACTGTGTGTTAGTGTGAGGAAGTCAGCGAGGAAACAACAGAGAGAGAGAGAGAGAGAGAGAGAGAGAGAGAGAGAGAGAGAGAGAGAGACTGTTTAGACTAACCTGTCAGAGTATGTACTATTGTGTCTCTCACCTGCATGTGCACACAGACAAGGATGTGATGAAGAATGATTGAAGCTTGAGATGCACATGCAATTGTTGATGATAAGACTGTGAGAAGCCAGTTGCTGTCAGTTTACACACACACACACACACACACACGCACGCACGCAAAAGCTGAGCTGCTAAATAAAATAGCCGATATTACGTATGAGGCTCTGCACCACTGAGCTGCCACCATCATCTAAACATACAAACATAGACACCCACACATTATCCCCTACGTCAAACCCCAGAGACACACATTAAGTCAAACGCACACACATTTTGGGATGAATTACCGGCCAGGTAATTCAATTTTGTAAAATGACCTATCTGGTTTGATCCTTCCTCATTTGCATTTTGTAGATGACAGCTATAGTGCAGCACAACAACAAATTATTATCAGTGTAAACATATAAAGTACAAGGGAGGTACAAAGCTTCACTAAGCTATGATTTTTTTTTATATTACTAATAAATGAAATGACTATGTGTAATGAGAAAAGGGTCCCCTGCAGTGATAGACTCACAGAGAATAATCACCCAATTTCTTTTATCTCATTGTTTTGGTTTTCTGCCAAATTCACAATATGGTTCACTTTCACTGCTCTCATCAACCTAGTTTCCAGCTGCAGACAGCTGTTTCCAGTTAAAACAACTAAAGGGCCTGACACACCAGGCAGACTGCCTTTGTCTTGGCCAACCAGTTGCACTTGAAGACGCCGCAAAGCCTACAGCCGACGGCCAACCACGACATACGTTCTGCGCATGTATGAGAGGAAATAACTCACATGCCAGCAGGCGGCGGTAATCTATTTGTCATTCAAAAAGGGAAACCAGATATAAAAATGTTGCTATGATACATACAACTAAACAGCGTTTGCCTGAATCAGCCAGCGGCAGTACAGAGCCTACGTCCCTCTGCTTCACTCCCCGCCGGAAGACAGCGGACACCGGGAGATGGCTAACCACGCGGTCTTTCTCCCGGGTTGTTATCCGTTCTTTCTGCAAAGAAGTTTCCCGGCGGTGTTTAAGCGAAGGGACCAAGCAGCACCGCTGCAGCCGGCTGACTAGTTAGCTAGCTTGCTGCTTCCACCCACCAGTCCCTCCAGGTCCGCTGGAAAGTCAGCGGACGAGCGCTGGGTGGAAATGTGATTCCGTTCAAAAATGTAGGTCTCCTTCGTCAGTTCGCCATGTGTCTACCGGGCACAAATGCTCCCGTTGAGCGGATCTTTTGCTCATGAACAACACATGGACTGACTAGAGGAACCGTATGACCATTCCCACCTTAAAGACGCTACTCGTCACACGGGCCAATTTTGCTGACACCTGTTCAATTTCACAGTAGGCTTTCAGCCAACACATTGATTCTGGAGCATATTCACTCCTCTAACAAATACTGTATACGGAATGAATGTTTCCAATGAGGAAGCTATCTGCTCTATCAAATGAGATTACATTTGTGTGTGTGTGTTGTTGGTTAGAATAACACTGGTAACACTTTACGGTAAAGGTACATGAATTATCATGAATTAATTGATGTAGGCTATGTATTATTATGCATTATGTAATTAATGATTTATGCATTACTGCATTCCTTAATATCCCATGAATCATCAGGAATTGACGTGTTCATAGTCTGTCATTCGTGACATCATACATGAACAACACAACTAAAGCATTAGGTACGTGGGCACATCATTATTAAGCATGATCATGATTATTTATTTTCTGCAAAAGAATGTGGTCATCACTGCGCAAATTCTGATTTGAACACAACTTGTGCATAATGATGTAGCCACCTTAGTTGATGTCTGTTGTTCATGGATGAGGTCATGAATGAGAGGCTATGAACTCATGTCAATTCCTGATGATTCATAAGATATAAAGGAATGAAGTAATGCACAAATCATGAATTAATTCATGCATGAATTCATAATTCATGTACCCTTACTGTAAAGTGTTACCATAACTTTAGTTCAAGCCTGTGGCAGCAGTTCCAAATAATTAATTTAGTGCCATGCAATGAAAAATATCTTTTCACGTTTTTCATAAGTTCAGTGGATGCATTTTCCAAAAGAATGATTTCATTCTGAAAGTCTTTTAATATTATTTCTTAGATATGTAGGCTACATACCAAGAAAGTTCATGAATATTAACTGAGATACACTATTATGTTGTGAGCAGTAGGCCTACGTGTGCTGTTGGGTCTAACCTGTCTGTGTCTGTCTGACCTGGACTGGCACATGTTCACATTAAAAAGCGTGTGCGTGCACAAGCACTACGGTCACGCGCAAAGTGTCCCGGTTTTAGTTCCGGGAAATCTGGTCACCCTATTATCTGGCGATATCTATGTGCTTTCCTACACTGTGACAAGAGTGTGTTAATGAAACATTAAGTTGTTACATTTTAGTAACTTAGTGGCTGGCCAGCCGGCTAGTTAGCTAGCTTTCTTGCTAGGAGGATTAGTTCTCTGTCTAACACCAACCACGGTGAGAGGAAGAGAGGTCTACGGCCTTTAAATTAAGCTTTATGGTATAGGACATTATTCTATTTGTCTATCTTGTAGGTATGTAGATCTTGAGAAGACATGTTTATGTTCAAAAGTGATGTAATGTGTTGTAAACGTGAAAAGGCCCAACTTGGACCGAGCACCGACAATCTTCTTGGTGTGTTAGCACCTTAAGACTCTACAGCCAGAACAGTTAGCCTGTACTGAGTTAAATGCTAATGTCTTCATGCTAACATGCTCACAATGACAATGCTAACAATGCTGATGTTTAGCATGCTAACATTAGCTACTTAGCACCAAAAACAAGGTGCAGCGGAAGCTATTATTTTGCATTTGGTCATTAACCAAAGTATTGGACAAATTAGCATTTTGACCCCGATGATAAAATGATTACAAGTCATCCTGAGTGGAAGATGAGTGTGTGCACCAAAATTCATGGCAATCCATCCAATAGTTCACTCAAAACCACAAATGTCAAATGTATGGCTGCACTACAGAAAAAGTCAGGGGATTAAAGAAAGTACAATTGTGTGCGTATCACATAATTGATCACATTTTGTGTCAATTCAACTGTCATTGGAGGATGTGGGTTGGATTGACATCTTGTAAGGCCATAGTGTTGTGGCTTTACATGTGCTCCATCGTACTCTATGTACAATTTTATACAGCAAATGAGAAAACTATTACAATCATATCAGTTCTTTCATCAGTGATTAACATTTTACAATACAATGCTGCATCTACTTTAAAAGAGCAACATAAGTGCCATTGCCACAATTCAAGCGACAAAGCCCTCCCTTATTTCCTTTTTATTAAAATTCATGGATCATGAAGTGAGCTTTGCTTTCAAGTTTAATTGGGTCTATGATGAAAGAGAAAAAAAACACAGTTATACACCCCGCAATGATGTACCAGAGACGCATGGCCCGCTAACCATTCTCTTCAAGGTTTTCCATTAGCATGTTACTGTCTGGTGTGAGCCTGTGACGTAAACGAGTTGATTGCAGTGCATTGATTTGTTCGTGACCTCATAGAAAAATGACTGCTACTTACATGTGCATAACTGGTAATCAAAGTGAATGAATCTATAAATCATTTAAATTCAGAATGCAGCCAACCAGGTAATGGTGCATACGATCAAATCCTCCTTTGAGTACTAGTGATTCTCTCTTCTTCTGCCTGACATTTACTAAGCTTTTAAAAAAGGTTTAAAAAGAGCTGCACAATAAAGAGTAACACTACACAAATGTAATACAACAGACAAAACATGAATCTATAAGGACAACTTCTTCGACTTGGCTAATGTATTTTAAAGGCCAGACAGCAAGTCTCCTTAGCTGCCCTTAGGCTTCAAAGTGTCCGTCTTCGGGCTACCCAATCACCCACACTCCCTGGAGCTTGATAGACTAACCAACAGGGAATACAACAACCCTCCAATCACCTTCCAGAGATAAACAACAAATTGGAGAGAATGTGGACATAGAGAGAGAGAGAGAGAGAGTAAAGTTAAAAGGGGATGGGGGGCACCCTGGGGAGAGCTAAAAAACAGCCTTACTCAAAAGAGGTCACTCACATGCTTACACACACGTACGCACATGCAAGAACACGCAAAGGCAAGGCACACTAAAGGGCCAAAAAAATATATATTTATATTTATGAAAAAATAGTTATACACAAATGAACAGAGAGAGCAATAAGGGATGGATACATTTCACTTAATATAAGAAAGAGGCTGCAATTATGAGAGCTACTGTGTGCATTTGTATGAGAGAGGGAGGAAAATAAATAAATAAGAGAGCGTGAGTAGAGGAAAAAGATGAATGAAAGTGCAAATAAGAAAGGTTGGACAAACAGAAAAGCCCTTTAGTCACAGCCCGACAGTCAAAACATTTTACACACTTTCATTCACCCCCTGCAATGCATCATTACCTGCAACTATTTAACAATGTCATGCAATTAGTGGTGATTTCTTCACAAGTATGGCTACATTCCACTTAACGTTTTGATTGAATTGCTACACTGGGTGGATGGAACAATTGCAACACCAATTCCTCCTCCTCAAAGTCCATCCTCCTGCCTATGAGTCACCTCCCTGAATGCATACTTCAAGATAGATCAACAAGACTGGTAATGGTGTTGTTTTCTACAATGTACAGCTTCAGTTTCATTCACAACACCCCAAGGTAAGTAATTGTACTTTTTTAGTAGTTTAAAGGTGTAAATATGTTACTTCTGAAGAGAAGAGAAAATACAGAAAGAGGGCTACAGACAGCGCCACACACTTCTTGTGCAGTGTGAGATAAGAGATCATTTCCTGGGGTCGCCAGAAGGTTATGGAGAAAACAATAAAATCACATATTTTACACTGGAGAATGGTTTTTACATTATCGCCTGTACAAGTGATATAATGTGCCTCAGAAAGAGAGAATGTGCTGGTCCACATCATTATTTATGTTCATAAAAGAACAATCTTTAGGATTTATCTGATAACACAATGGCAAAATGAAACTTGCAACAGGTCTAACGTGAGGATTAAGTAATGTAGTGCAAACCAATTTCAGCATTATGTTCAGAAAGAACACAGAAAGCACAGGAAAGAAAAGTATAGGCATCTTTCAGGGCCGATGGCTTTCAGACGACGGCTGGCTTGAGAAACATCCTCCTACGCACGAGTGAGTTCCAGACCCACCTGTTTAGACGTACGGATTGCTAAACACGAAAAAAAAACCTCTAAATAAATGTGTATATGTTATTCAATTACTGTATTACTATTAGTGTAGGAAGGCAGTAGGAAACAGGGTCAGCTTGGTCTTAGTCAAATAATATTTAGTCATGTCTATGCTTGTTTTCATGCTGAACGACTTATTTCCAAGAAATGTATAAGCATATCTTTGGTAAACAAACTTTAAAGTGATTCTTTTGCATGATTCTTTGTGGAGACACTCCACAGAGTTTTACAGATCTGTCAATTAAATCAACTAATTTAAAGTGTGTTCTTCGACTAAGGATTTCTTTCATCGAGGACAGCGCTACGGCGCTCGCAGGGTGTTGGTTGTGTTGGGTGGGAAGTCAACCACACACACACCCCCACCAGGGGGCAAGGAAAGACGTGAATTGCATGTGAAGGCATTCATTGTCCGGGTGAATAGCATTCAGTCCAGGTCACATCTTTCACGTCTAATGCAACACTGGCCGTTTAGGAGTTATTACGAGCCTGGCTAGCATAGCAGCGTAACACCACCCTCTGGCATGGAGGAACACACCTCCAGTCGCTGTCAATACACTGGCATTTACACATGGCACTACATTTGACAGCCTTTGAGAACACGCCAAATTCAATTTCAAACTGATCAAACCACATTCCTGAGATTAAAAGAGACAGCAAGACAGACAGAGACAAACAGAATGCTGGGACTTGCTCAGGGGCAACAGCAATATTTCATCACCCACCAACCAAGGCGTTCCAGAGATGGCTAAGGGTGTGTGTGTGTGTGTGTGTGTGTGTGTGTGTGTGTGTGTGTGTGTGTGTGTATAGAATAAAACGTTTAGTTCAAATTCCAGTTGTCACTCTGTGTGTGTAGTGCAGTGTAGTGAGAGGACACAATTTAAGGCAGAAGGAAGAAACTCCTGACTGATTTGTCCAGATTACTGATTGCTGCGTTCAAGGGCATGGCTGGTAAAGGTGATGGATGGGAATTGTTTGCCCCTCTCCCTCCCCCTCTCTCTCTCTCTCTCTCTCTCTCTCAAGCCATTACTTATTGGTATGCGTCCAAATACAGTAATGCTGCTGCTCAGCTAACTGAAGTGCGTATGCATGGATTCAGCATGCGTACTCTAATGCAGTGGTTCCCAACCTTTTTTCTTTGGCGCCCCCCAACTTATGTCTAAGAAAAGCTGAGCCCCCCCTCCGAAACCGAAGTTGAGGTCACTCTCGAGATAGAGCCTTACTTTCTTTTTTGATACAGAGGAGGTATCAGCACTTTTACGTTTCTCCGCCATGTTTCATTCATAAAATAGTGATGCTGTGGCGGCAGGAAAAATGAGGATGCTAGCAGCTAGCAGCTGACCTGATGACAGCAAGGGTCCCAGGTTAAGAGGTCCCGGAGGTTGGCCTACTAAGTAGCCTGCCTACAATTTTAAGCGAGAACAAAAAATATATAGTTTTTATACAGACTTTTGTATACATTATATATTCTAGTGTATTATCATAATTTGTTTAACATGTGCACATTTTTTTTTTTACCACAACCTCAAACCAGATAAAGACTTGCGCACCCCCTGTGATCTTTGCCGCCCCCCCTGAGGGGTCCCCGGACCCCAGGTTGGGAACCACTGCTCTAATGTGTATAATCCTCCTGCACAAGTAAATGTAGCTCCGCTGAAAAAAACAATCCACACTTGTTCACACACTTATTACTATAACAGTGTGTTTCCTGTTAACACTTTTTCAGCCACACGAGGTCAGGTTCGGGCAATTTATGTGATCACACACACACACACACACACACACACACACACACACACACACACACACACACACACACACACTCCTTTCCTTGACGGACTATAATTATGTCAGCTATTATTACTACACCCATTTCTCCCTGATTGCTTCTGTCTGTGTCTACCTGTTACTGCCAGAAATAAAAACATCACTTTAAATAAAAGAAGAAAACAGGGCACTTTTGTCTGACAGAACACATTCTCTTGCCTTGTTTTATATACATTATAAAACTGCCATCCACTGAGTTATTTTTAGGAAACAATAATGTACTAGTTTTTATGATACCTTCCATTCACTTCTAAATGTACAGCAGCTGCATTTTACATTTAAAGGGGTATTCCAGTGATTTAGTTTTATACTTCAGTAGAGTAGAGTTGGGCGACTTGGAACAGACAGATTTAAAAAAAAAAAACAATGAAGCAGCAGAGGCCAAGTTATCCTCACCCTTTAGTCTCTCGATTTGTTCAAGCTCCAGAAACGCTGGCTCCTACATTTCCTATGATGCAACTTAATGGTGTCTTTCAATAGACCCTCGCATGCACACGCCTTTCAAACTCTACATCTACACCTACAGTTTGCAATACAGGTTTTGTGTTAGAAATGTTAAGTCTAAAGCTCAAGCCTAGACAAATAACCCTGATGATGTCATCACGGTTATTGTTTACAGACTTTGAAAAGCTCCCTTCAAACCACAGAATACCTACAACTAGGGTTGGGTATCGTTTGGGTTTTTTCCGATACCGGTGCTAAATCGATACTTTTAAAACGGTGCTGGTGCCTAAATGGTGCCTAAATGGTACTTTTTAATAAAGTAAAAAAAAAAGAAAAAAAAGAAGGGTACTAAACAGTTGGCAACATTAAAGAAGGGCTTGTTTATTGCTAAGGCCATATGTTAATTAAATGATTTAATAATAATGTAATATAATAAAAATAAAATAACTTATTTCACCAGTAATTTGCTGTTGAACAAAAAAAACTACCACCAGATGGGAAAAAGGTATTTTACAGTAACTTTGAATGCACCACGAGGCTTACCAGTTTCAAGTGAACGCACCGTCTGTGTTGTTTAATTCCGACAGCGGCAGCTGCTGCGCTGCAGAGCAGACTGTTACGTCTCGGTGTTGGAATCCTCTACAGTGAAATACAGTCACACTTTACACTGTTTAACGTTAGCTGTTAGCATTTTAACCGTGTTTAATCCAGCTGCAAGCTAAAGGTAGGCTAACGTTACCTGCTGTCGAGTGTAGTGTAAAGTCAGGCACCGAAATGAGGCACTGAAATTTTCGTTCTTATTCGGTCTCATTACTACCGTTCACGTCGACAGCGGTGCCCTATTGGCACCGCGTTTCGGTACCCAACCCTAACCACGAGGATTACTAGTTTCAAGTGAACGCACCGTCTGTGTTGTTTTTCCGACAACGGCAGCTGCACACTGCTTAACGTCCTGCTGTTGGAATCCTCTACAGTGAAATACAGTCAAACCTTTACAGTGTTTAACGTTAGCTGTCAGCATTTTAACTGTGTTTACTCCAGCTGCTAGCTAACGGTAGGCTAACGTTACCTGCTGCCAAGTGAAGTGTTAACTAGCGTCATGTGCAGCGATGCTTCTGTTGCCTGTAACGTCTGTTTCGGAGCATCAGAGAGCAGCGCAGAAGGCATTTAAGTGGCACCGAAATGAGGCACCGAAATCTGTGTTGCAATTCGGTCGTTGAGGCACCGGTGCCGCATTAGCACCGGGTTTCGGTACCCAACCCTACCTCACAACCAGTGGTTCCCAAACTTTATTGTAATGCCAAGGACCACTAAACTGACACAAATTAGACTGAGGACCCCTGTGACGGGGCGCATGGCTGCCGTCACGGTAGCGATGCACTACCTATTTTATCTCAAAGACTGAGTGTAAATGTTGCCTGTATAGGTTTGTTTAGCGTGTTAATATGTTCAGTTAATTACCACACACTGTTGTCAGACCATATGTTAGCCTAGCCATTCATCAAATTCCTCACAGTAATCCCGTAGCTTTCTTTCTCACATATTTAACATCTAATAATGCGGTGATTTAAATGCTATAGCTACATCCATCAATACATCATTTTCTATTGTTTAAAACCATACAGTTTATTTCACTAACATGTCTAGTTATAATAATCACGCAACACTTATGTCTTTGAGCATGTGCTCTCTTTGTTATAGGGAAAGTTCGCCACAATCCTCAGGTTTAAATGAGGTTGGGACTTCCGGGGTAACAGGAAGTGAACCGTAATTTTGAAGTAATTATTTTATTAGCCGTCAAGGTATCTTGTGGCTTTGTGAAATGTTTCTGTGAATCATGTAAATAATCTTCGGTAGATTTCTAGTCTAATAGATGTATTAATTTTGGCTGTTTTCAGCCTTTACTGTCTATTCACCTGAGCCACCCCTGCATTGTATTGAATTGTTGGTATGTTCCAATTTTAGGGGCAGGGCTTCAGGCTATATAGAGTAGCAGTAGTATTTGCTCGGGAGAGAGCTGGTGAAACACCTGAGGGAGTAGGATGTAAGTCAGAGTGCTGACTGATTTAAGGTCAATTAGTTAGCAGTTGTATATTTATATCATGTGCTTGTTTTGACTCACAAGTCAATTTACTTTATTTTCTTGAAAGTATATTTTTTGCTTTTTTTTGTTAATTTTTGTGTCACTACTTTGCCTCCGTGGCCTTATTTGGGAAAACAATAAAAATCCATCTAGTCAACTTCATCTCCGACTCATCCTGAGTGTTTACACCTGCTCACGACTACTCTTCGACATCTACCCTTAACAACCCCCATTTGATAAGATTTGGTCCCAGCGGCCCCCATCTGATAGGATTTTTTGCTTTTAGATGTTTTATTACAGAAAGTATATGAAACCAAAGACTAAAACAGTCATATTCTGTCATTGTGTCACTTGTGCTGGGAACCGAACACCCTGGAACCCCCTCAAGGACCCCTGGGGGTCCCCGGACCCCACTTTGGGAACCATTGCATTAATACTCTTTGTGATGAGAAAACTGAACTATCTGTGTAAAACCAGTGGAGGAGTGCTCATTTAACAACCACTCAAAATGAAAATGGTGTTTTTGGTATTTGAAAATACCAGTGTAAAAATAAAGTGTCGATATACCAACCCACTGGTAATACATGAGCTATTGGTGTTACCATGAAGTCCTGTTACTGTGTCTAGTACCAAAACAAACTTATATAGACTAGAAATATGCAGACATGCTAATGTTTGTTTCTGTGTGTGTGTGAGCAAACACAGACACAATGCACAATCCATCAATTGTTAGCTTTGTATTGATGAGCCAGAGCTTGCCAGTGTCCACATTGCACACTATCCGCTCCTGCACGCACATTCTCTGTCAAAGCCCACATGCGCACAAGCACACAAACATGCAAATACGCACAGATAACACATAACACATATTGTCAATGTATTCATAATGTTATCTAAAGTTCTTTTTTCCCTCAACTAGTCTTTTTTATCAAGATATAAAAGTTTCTTAATGAAATTTCTTTAATCAAGTGACATTTGGCATATGTGCTTTTGATGTAATAAATAAGAGTGGTCCAACACTGCAGCATCCGCCAGTATTTATAAAGAGAAATATTGATAAAGTAGCGCCTTTAGGGCATTTATATACTGCTTTTCCCTTCTTCTCCTCTTTCATTTTCACCCCTTCTCTCCCTCCCTTTCCCGTGTCTCTCTCTCTGTAGCGGCCAATCTTTAGTGTTTACAGAGCTACAGAACGAAGAGCTTAAAATGGCAACATTTGAACAATGTCAGCAGCTTAGCCCAGGGGCCTGTTTCACAAAAGCAGAATATATACATCCAGGATAACTGATAAAACGACGCTTGACCTAGTCTAATCTGTGCATCCTGGCTTGGTGCGTTTCACTACAGCCAAGCCAGGCTGAGGAGGAGAGACTAGGTCGAGCCAGGCTGAGGAGGAGGACTAGGTCGAGTCAGGCTGAGGAGGAGAGACTAGGTCGAGCCAGGCTGAGGAGGAGAGACTAGGTCGAGTCAGGCTGAGGAGGAGAGACTAGGTCGAGCCAGGCTGAGGAGGAGAGACTAGGTCGAGCCAGGCTGAGGAGGAGAGACTAGGTCGAGTCAGGCTGAGGAGGAGGACTAGGTCGAGTCAGGCTGAGGAGGAGAGACTAGGTCAAGCCAGGCTGAGGAGGAGAGACTAGGTCGAGCCAGGCTGAGGAGGAGAGACTAGGTCGAGCCAGGCTGAGGAGGAGGACTAGGTCGAGTCAGGCTGAAGTAATTCAGATAGATGCGCGTCCCCGGCTTTCCTCAAAAGACCGCGAGGTCGATCACAGATTTACTGATGCCAAAATGGAGAATACGCATTGTACATACTTTATACAGAGTGAGCAGCAGCGTCTTGTGGAAGTATGATGACGTGGAACACATCACGATCACAGACCGACCACGTAAGTAGACTAAATATATACATTAACTGACTACTGCTCTGAATTGAAACCGTCATAATCATTCCATTCAAGGATTAGGCTACTAATCATTTGCACAAATTATCAGTTGTACTCTTTGCCTTAAAAGTAAGCAGAAGATAATGTTACTCAGGAAATTTACCATGAAGATCAATTTTCTACAACGCTAGAGTATGATGCCTTAATGTCTCTTTCACTCTGTTTCTCCCTCTCTCTCATGGGCTAAAATATACATTTCCTAAGTCATATTAACTTCCACTGCTCGCTTTTAATGCAGAGTGTACAACTGTTGGTTTTTGCAAATGACAAGTGACTCATTGAATGGTTTCAGTTAAGAGCAGTAGTTCATAAATGTATATTTTTAGACTATCATTCAGTCTGTCCGCTATTATCTGCCACACGTTTTCTCGCGTTTCTTTTATTGTTTAAAGAGGACGAGTTTCCTTCTCTACATATTGTATGCCTTGCTCCCTTGTATATATGGAGATAGAAAATAAAGACACTGAAGAAATTGGAAAAACTCTAAAGATAATTAAGTGATAAATCCCATGCACACTGTAAACATGAATGGAACAGAGTATATTCATCAGTTATTTCCCCCCCCCAGCAAAATATAAGGTCAAAAACCATTGGGGTGTCCTCCCCCTGTTGTTACATGATTGTACAGTAGCCTACAACACTAGATGGTTACTGGTCCAGTAAACTAAGACGATCATTTGGGAGGATTGTACATTTAGGATATGTTCTTAAAATTGTACAATCCTCCCAAATTATAGTCCCAGTTTACTGGACAACACAGATTGTGTGCTAAGAATGCTGAATACAATGCACATGGAAGAGGAACAAACATGATCCTTATTGTTAAAGCATTGGTCCACTATAGAAATATACAGCATTATATGTATCGCCCTTAGTAACAGACTTCATTTAAAACACATTTGAAATGTTATCAGCCTTTTCTAATTATCTCAACAACTGCCATAATATATTCATCAAACTTCTAACAATATGAACAGCAGTCTTCATACAGCAATATAACAGTAACAATGACTGTCACATGAATAATTATTAAAAAAAATAATGGTCACAACTTTAAATAATAACAGTACTTAAATGAACAGCAATATGCACCTGTTGTATTTTAATCCAGGCTGATAACAATAGGGTCAAACCACTGCTGGGGGGTCAGAAAAGGCTCCAGGATTAAATCAATCCTGGCTGTTAGCCTGGTCGGGAGCAGGCTAGCTGTTAGCCTGGCTGTTAGCCTGGTCGGGAGCAGGCTAGCTGTTAGCCTGGCTGTTAGCCTGGCTGTTAGCCTGGCTGTTAGCCTGGTCGGGAGCAGGCTAGCTGTTAGCCTGGCTGTTAGCCTGGTCAGGAGCAGGCTAGCTGCACAGAATAAATCTCCATGGTGATTTATGTGCCTCCACTTTCGTGAAACAGAGTCAAGGCTTAAATCATCCAGGATAACTGATACATCCTGGCTTCATCCCTTATCTTGGTTTTGTGAAACAGGCCCCAGCTCTAACCTCAATCTCTCTTGCTCTTTCTAATACACACTCAAATACACACAACAAAAATGATGGAGGGAACTAAAAGAGAACACACGTGGAGCTGTGAGAAGCAGTGTCCAACTTTAACTTCACACTGTTCTATTAGTATTGCCCTGGACTGGGTCTACATCAGCTGCTGGGGTGATGGAGGACAGGAGAGAAGAGGAGAGGGAAGAAAAGGAACAGTGTAGAGAAGGAGAGCTGGGTTCAGTGCACTCTCGATGTTCCCAGATGCTTTGGTGCAGATGTTTTGTCTCTCTGCACAGATGACATTGGACACTGGGCCATACACATGGAAACACTGCTTGCCCCTGGACCAAAGTTAAGAGACACGCATGCACGCATGCACACACGCATGAACGCACAAGCACACGCACACGCACACACGCACACACACACACACACACACACACACACACACACACATTACATTACAGTAACCGCTGAATATTACACAATTCCCTAGAATGTGCATATTTTAAAAGTAGAAAGTAGTTTTTAAGTCAGGTGATGTCAAACTACCAGGTTATTGGTTGACAATTTATCTCCGGCATGTTATGACTTTACCCATCACATTTTAATGAGTAGATAAATTAATGAGTAATTATTTTAATTTACGATGGCTGATGTCCTCTCCTCTCACACGTCTAGAGTGTAGGTCAGAATTGCAGTTAAACAGTACATCTTCACCATCAGTTAATGTTGTATTTTAAGCCCATGTAGCTGTATTCCTAATTTCCTCTACACACTCCCAGACCTTATTACCTATGATTTATGAGCACATACTATTTAGACTCAGCTTTGATAACTTTTCACTTTCTCACTTTGTAGATGCAAGTAGCATAAAATGACTATATAGAGTTCATGTTCAAGTGTCTACCACACATCACATAACAGGCAAGATGGCCAAATGACACTCACAAACTTTGGTTAATATTGTCCAGAATTATCTGTACTGTCAATACACAGTCAGTCATATTTTTTTTTTATGCCTCTCAGAGGTGAAAATGATGTAAACTTTAAATTAAACATAGAAGCAAATGTGCAACAATAACAATAATTCAGTTAAGGGGGTGCCATTCCAAAAATGTCGACGTACAATTATCAAGACTTATGGTATTATCTTAATAATTGATATCAAAATGTGACGAAATGTGAAAAATTGAAAACAGGACAAGCAATTTAATACCATCACCTTGTGCTTAAGAAAACTGTGATGGTTATTTTTTAGGGGTTTTTTTTCTGAAACTAAATTATTCAATTAATGTAGTAAAAAATCAGCAGATGAATTAGTAAAGAAAACAATTGGTAGCTGCAGCCCTAGTGTCCATATGTCACTGGGACAATGACTGTACTAAGAAATACTGAGATACATCATTGTTCTAATATCAGCGTTGCATATGGCCAATATCTGAATACAGGAATCATATTTGATGTTCTTATCCAATGTCCCTCACAAAAGAAATCAGCCTTGGTTCCTCGACATCTACAGTGATGAGGTCAAGGGTCACATGTACCAGAGCTCAGGCTCTGATGAAGGTAAATTCATACACACATCTGTAATACACAGCACATGTATTTCGCTGATTGCTTACCCTGTCACACAAACATGACTCATCTCCTACTGAGGCCTCAATCACACTTTCATCTTCCTGAACCACACACACACACACACACACGCACGCACACGCACACACACACACACACACACACACACACGCACACACACACACACACACACACACACACACAGGTACTGCTGTTCCACTCACCTCCTGAGCAACGAGAGACGAGATGCGGACAGCCCTCCGGACCCTGGCGTTCCTCCCCCCCTCCTGGGGGAGGCTGTCTCGCCCACTCAGCGACATCTCGCTCATCTGTTCCACCCAGGAGCCCCGGCCCAGGGGCACGGGCACATCCCACCGGGCATCCCCTGTCCCTCCCCAGCTGGCCCCCCTTGCCCGCCCGCCATCCGCACTCCCCCGTCCTGCCACTCCGTCGGCCGTCCTCCCCCCTCCACTCTCCCCACAGAGACGAAAAGGGCGAAGGCGGCACCACAGTTGGCACCGTCGCCGTGCCCCAGAGGTCTCTTCGTTTTCCTGCTCCACCTCCTCCCTGCCCCCCCTTAACCGTGTCACTGGTCGGCCCCCACTGCTTCGGCAGCGACAAAGAGTTTTGGCACCTGGGGGTTCGTGGCTCTGCCTCCCCTCCTACTCTGGTGACAGCCTGGCTTGCTCTTCCTCTGTTTCTCTCGCTCTTTCTGATGGTCCGTCTTTCCTTTCTGTCTCTCTGTCTGTGTATCAGTCAGTCTCTCAGGGCCCGTAGAGAAACACAGCTTGTATCAGATCCACAGCTGTAGCCGGACTGACTGAGAGCTCAGCCAAACTGCTGCTGCTGCTGCTGCTGAGACTTCCCTCCGCTCAGCACTCTCTCTCTCTCT
Source organism: Sander vitreus (assembly GCF_031162955.1). Lineage (NCBI taxonomy): Eukaryota > Metazoa > Chordata > Actinopteri > Perciformes > Percidae > Sander > Sander vitreus. The sequence goes on along the minus strand of NC_135876.1, from coordinate 1,823,016 downwards.
CCCCCCCTCTCTCACTCTTCCTCCACACAGGATCTCTCTCCGTCCCTCCCTCTCTCCTAACTCAACTCTCTCTTTATCCAGGATTTCCTTTTGTTCTCTCTTTCAATACACCTGATCTCTCTCTGTCTCCCGCTCTCTCTCTCGCTCTCCCTCTCTCTCTCTCTCTCTCTCTGTTCTCTTCTCTCTTTTCTGTTGCGTTGCTTCTTGGTCTCTCTTTTTACCTCTGCATTTCTTTTTCTAATGCCCAATCTGCTACATCTCCCCAACATTTCTTTATTCTTTTTTCTTTCACTCCATCACTCTCCATCTCTCTCCTTATCTAATAAAAGGGTACAAGGGCAGTTGTACCCTCTCTTAATAAACCCTCCTTCCTTGGGTACTCTAAAATCACCCACACACTGAATCTGAATGTTTTTTTCCGTTGCTTTTTTCCACTCCATCCCATTCTTTGCCTGTCCCTCATTTGCTTTTTGTATCTGTTTTTCTGAGACCGAACAGGTCCATTTAAAACTCACAGTATTGATTCAAGCTCAAACAGGTCCATTAAACTACGGCAATTGATGTACAATTGCCTGAACAGGTGTAATGGATTTAACACATCCATTACACCTCGGCAGGATGGGAGCTGGATACAAAGATATCAACAAGAATACGCTATTAAAGCGATCTTTGATGTTTCTAACACTTAGTTTTGGGTCGATATGTCCCTGGAGAATCTATATATTGCTGCACGGGACGTGATGTGTTTGCAGCAGAAGCAACAGTCACTTGGTTGCAATAAAAGAAAGCAGAAAAGAATATTTAGCTAGCTCATGAGTCACCACAGCTGACAAAATTGGATAGTCAGAACCAAATATGTTCCCACTTTATTTTATAAAATGTTTCTTTAAATGAACTTGTTCGGATTGCTCCTTTCCCTCCATCCCCTCTCCATCACTTGAAATCTCAGCCTGTGTCAGTACTGATTGCTATCCTACGCAAAGAACTCCATCCCTCCCTCTGTCCACCCAGTCAGCTCCTCTCTCTCTCTGTCTCTCTCTCTCTGTCCCTCTCTCTCTCTCTGTCTCTCTCTCTCTCTCTCTCTCTCTCTCTCTCTCTCTCTCTCTCTCTCTCTCTCTCTCTCTCTCTCTCTCTCTCTCTCTCCCTCTCTCTCTCTCTCTCTCTCTCTCTCTCTCTCTTTTTCTCCATTCTCTCATCCCCTTCTGTTTGCTTCTCATTACTGAACATACTGCTGGATTAGTATTCATGTCCTCAACCACAGCTTTTTGGGTCTGTATGTCACTTTCTTCATCTCCCTCTCTGCGCTTGACTTTTTCTCTATCAATCTCCATTTCACTTCAGTAACTTTACTGCCAAGGCTTTCAAATGAAAAGCATGCTGTCTAAGCAGCTTAGAACATTTCAAATGTCTAAACCACTGAATGATAGTTTACATGTCTTTGTCTTTGTCGCTTTAGTATTGTCTCTGTGTGTGCTTATGTGCTTGGTGCTTCTATGTTGTTGATGTGTCTTAATGTGTGTCTATGCACTTTTGCCTGTGTCTACTCTATATGCTACTTGTGTAATGTTTTTCTCATGCCATCAACCTGCCAGTTGTCATGACCTGTAAAAGTGGTTGTGTCATTTTTCCTGTCTATGCCTATGTGTTCTTGTTTTATGTTTACGTGTTGTATTGTTGTAGCTTATCTGTTGTTTTAAGCCATCAACCTGCTAGGGACTGCATATGAAAATTAGCCTGCATGGCTAAATCTGGCACATTTACATGTTGGACTTTTTGCTCATGTTGAATAATGTGCGTTGACCCTTTTAAATAAATAAAAATGACTATGTCTTTTGCTCTTTTCTTGTTTTTCCTGTGGATTTCTCACAACCTTTGCTATAGTTTAAGCAGCATCAATGGAAGCGATTCATTATGAACGAGAAGGGGTCATCAATAACCTCAAAGCAATACTGCTTGACTTGATCTGTGTTTAGAATATCATCTATTATCTTCTCAGAGTTCAAGCCGCATGTCAGCAAGCCTCCAGAAATGTCTTTGAGTAAGACAGTGAATCCCTGCCACCTCCTGTGCGGCCCCTCTGTTGCTGTGTTACCTCTGACCGCCGTTATGGGAGCAAGTGAAAAGAAGATTTCCCCACAGGGTTTAAATAAAGTCCTGGATAATGATTTCTTAAATTATTAAATACCACCTGGTCCTTTGTGAACTGAGTCAGCCCTAGAGGGTCCTTTCATGTTTGGACTGTTCTTAAAATAATGCAGCGAGGAAAGACTGCAATACCTAGGGGGAGTTTTAAACCTGAAAATATAACATTCCCAATAAAATAATTATGATTGTAGATTGGACCACAGCAGGGGTCGACAACCTTTTATATTATGAAGTGCCAATTTTAAATGCTGTTAATCAGTGTGTCATATCAGCATTAGGCCTGCCATCATCTACTGAGCCCGCTCAAGCAGTGTTATTTTTTTCTTCTTCTTCTCGCCGCATTCTGTGAAGAAGGCGCGTAGAGTACCAGCCAATCAGAGGCAGAGTAAGGAGGGTCTTCGTGGAATGCGGATGGGGAAAAAGACAATCAAACTACCGTGAATACCTGTAAAAGAGGTCATTTGGATTGGAACATATCCAAAAAAAACTCTTTTGCACACTTATCGCTAGTGTGCCATTGGTTGGGCTACCAAACCAATACAATTAAACATGGTCCCAGTGCACTTTGCAATTAAAGGAACACCGAAAAAATGGACAGCAACAAATGAATTGAACAGCATTAAAGTAATAATAAACGCAGATGGCGGCACGCGTGCCTAAGGTTGTTGTGAGCCTATTTCTATGATGGTAGGTTATGATTCATACCAAATGATGAGGGCTGGCTTATGATGACCTATTTTGTGTGTGTGTGGAGGTGTGTGTGCATATTTGTGTGTATACATATGTGTGAGTCATGCGGTAAAACACTCAAACGTGTATATCTCTAAAAAAAAACCTACAAATGAATGGAGATGTGGCAGCAACACTGACCAGCACAGAGGTTTCTGGACCGCACAGTCAAAGAGGTAAAAAAATAGCAATGGCCTCGGAAACATTCCTTGATGAATCGCACCAGGAATAGTCTGCTTTATGAGTCTCATTACCAAAACAAAACTGTTTCAGGTAGAGATAGGGAGAGACAAGTCCTCCTGCCCCCCCACCCCACCTCTCCCCACCACACACACACACATAATAGTAATATCGTGATATGACACAGGTGTTGTCTTTTCCTGGTTTTAAAGGCTGCATTACAGTAAAGTGATGTCATTTTCTGCTATAAACTTATAGCGGTATAATTATTTGCCTTTACCCACCTAGTCATTGTACCCACATTAAAGCACCAATAGTCAAGCCTACAATTTTGCTGCAATATCGACACTGATGTATTTGGTCAAAAATATCGTGATATTTGATTTTCTCCATATCGCCCAACTCTATAAGCAGGTGAAACAACATTAACAGTCCAGGGTGCTGCACAGAGAAAGACGGACAAAGGTCTTCTTTGCTGCTAACACCAAGATTCACTGAAAATCAGCTCCCAAATTTCTGATACCAAATACGCTACATAATACATTGTAAGAAAAAAAAAAAAAACACTGCTGCTAATTAGATCCACAACTTTCAGAGTTGGGCTAATTCAAGAGAGCTGCTATAAAACCTAACAATAGGACTTTCACTTTGACTTTTTTGTAGATATTGGGGATGGCCTTGCTTGAATACTTGCTTTCTGTCTCTTCTGTCTCCAATACAGATACATGCACACAGATGTACATTTTCAGAAACTGTAAATTGTATATGCGCAGACACACACACACACACATGCACTTTTTCCAACTTAATTGAAGCCCAGTAACAGTTACCAAAGAAACACAAATCTTGTATTTTAAAGTTATAATGCATTATTCCTTCACTTATCCTTAAATGATAAGGATATGGTTTGATTGGATAAATGTGCAAGTGGTGCGTGAAGATCTCAACATCTTGATCACTTCATATAACTCACACTTGCTGGTCAGTCCAGGCTGACAGCTCATCTTTCCTCCGATCTGAATGGATGTCTACATCGCTATGATCTGGGAGGCTTCATAAATAATAAAAACAGCAGCGATGCAGACCTATAAGCCAACACAGGGGGGCTGCTTTGATGGATGAGGCAAAGTTTGACCCTTTGTGCCTCTGCATATATGAAGTGTAACACTGAAAAAAGAGAAAAGACCTTGACTGAGGATTACACAGCCTACTACAAAGAACAAGCCTTAGCTGGAGTGTGACCCTGCTGCACCCAGTTTAAAAAGCAGTTCAAATATATACTTTTCACAAGGTACAGGGAGGAAGAAGAAGAGTTTTGACCCAGTGTTCTCACAGATTATTTCTTCACTTGTTAATTTACTTTATTTATTTTCTATGGTGAATATATACATATATAAATGAATAAATATGTATGTTTTCTTTTTGTGGTTTGTGCGTATATACATATGTAGAAAATTGTAAAGAATGCGTTATGATATACACATGAAGCCATTCATAAAGATTGTTATTATATAGTAGTTGAAAGGGGGAAGGATTAGATAAGCTTTTCTTCTTCCTATTCCTTTTCGGACATGTTAAGTTAATATTGTGTTTTGTTGTTTTAGCTTTTATTGTATTATTGTTATTATTTTTTTTACATTTTTGAAACAAAGCCTGCATTCATTTTTTCATACAATCACGCTTTGCTCCTTACTATTTTCATATTTTCTTTCCCCATTCCCCATTGTTCTGTAAACAAAGCCTTATTTAGATGGACAAAATGAAGCTAGCTTCTCACACCGCCGTCCAAAACATCTCCAACTATAGACATGATAGAGTTATTTTAGACCACACATGCCTCTTTATAAGTTTGGGGCAGAGTCTAGGACTGGTGCAGTCAACACTCAGTCATGCACGAACTGTGTTTATGCCATGTTTTTAATATCCAAACAACAGTGATGAAGGCAAGGAGCTAAACAGATAAAAACCAGTTAACTGGCTGAGGTTAGGTGACATGTATGGGTGTTGACCAATGTGTCCAAAGGATGGCATCAATGTACACTACAGGCAACTTGGTGGGACTGACAGGAAAGAAGCAAAATGTTGCAAATCACAAACAAATATGCAGCATAATGAAGTTTAGATTATATCACAAGTATAATTGTGAAAATCTCTGGACTCGGTCTATCACTCCGCCTTGACATTCATAACTGGTAATGCCTATGGTACACATCATTGTATTTTATATGAGAGTATTGGGTGGTCTTCTATTCATTGTGTAAGCACAGTGAGTTTAGGTTTTTCTTTGATTCCAATTCCAAAAATTTGTTTAGTTTTACATGTCCATTTTCTCTATCATGTAAACAGAATACTCATGGACCTACAGCGTAGCTTGTTTACTGGACAGTTTTAGGATCCTGTCATCCTGGAAAGAGTGTTTGTGTGCGTCCGTGCTCTGCAATGACAGATACAAACGTGTGACCATCAGTCCAGTGTGGTTTGATTATACTGGGTTTTCTGACTATCCTATCCCTAGCACCTATAGAATGTTGTGTTTTGGGGTCTCTTCCTGTATTTGGTTTAGATGACATTTCCACAATAATAGACAGCGTTGCAGTTGACTGAGATCTATTGTTAAGCTTCTCAGTTTGGCTTTTCTTCTGTCCACCTTCATATCTTAAACTCAAACTCCCTCACACTGAACTTGGTTTGAACATGCCCTCAGGCAGACTTTTTTTATTGGCTCCTCAGAGCCCTTGGTCTAAACATGTAATGCTCACCTGCTTTAGGTGTTTTAGGGGGCCAAATGCCCTCAACAGAATTGGCTTGCAGCTAGGATTTGTTGAAAACCAAGTATAAGCTCAGCAAATTTCCACAGTAAGAATTAAGCTCCACTACAGGCACTTCAGTTACATTAGGGCTGCAACTAACGATTATTTTCCCAGTCGATTGATCTTTCAATTATTTTCTCAAATATATATCGATTAGTTGTTTGGTCTATAAAATGTCAGAGAATGGCAAAAAATGTTGATTTTCCAAAGCCTAAATGTCTTGTTTTGTCCACAACTCAAACATATTCAGTGTACTGTCATGGAAGCTGGAAACTAGAATATTCACATTTAACAAGCTGGAATCAGAGAATCTATCCTTTTTTTCATAAAAATGACTCAAACTGATTAATCGATTATCAAAATAGTTGGCGATTGATTTTAATAGTTGCCAACTTATATCTTTGCAGCTCTAGTTACTATTACATTACTGGTCTTGTCATTTACATTGCCAAAAACATGCCCATCAAGGGTGTACATCAAGGTGTACATTGCATTACATTTGGCAAATGGGACCTGGCCTCAGAAGAAAACCACTCTCTGTATTTGGTCTAACTAGCACTAGCCCTGAGTGCTCTCTGCCAAAGGCCAGGCTGGGATGCTACAGTGAAAATATAAAGAGGCAAATATCTTCCTCTTTCTTTCTTTGTGTCTCTCTGGCAGTCGTCAGCAGGCAGTTGTTACTACTACGCTACCATTTCCCTACACAATGGACCAGGCAGGCATATTTAATTAGCTCTGGCCGTTGACTTACACAAACACAATAGACACATCAGCTACTGCCTTGCTGGCTTGTCAATGGCCCCCTGGGTGGAGGCTGTGAGGGCAATCATGGCAAAAACTGCTGAAATGACAGCCATCAGACAAGTGTGCTTGTGTCCATGTGTGTGTGTGTGTGTGTGTGTGTGTGTGTGTGTGCGCGTGTGTGTGTAAGTGTATGTGTGTGCATGTGTGTGTTTGTGTGTGCGCGTGCATGTGTGCGTGTGTGTATGTGTGTGTATGAGCAGCAGTCAGGAAGGAAGTGTGTATACGTGTACGTGTCAGGGGTGGAAGCTGTGTGCCATCGCAGTATGTTTGTGTGTTTTATGGTGATATGGGTTCACATGTCAAGGGACACAAATGACAGGTGTGTGTGTGTGTGTGTGTGTGTGTGTGTGTGTGTATGTGCGTGTGTGTGTGTGTATGTGCGTGTGTTTTGTTAGACAGGTGCTCCAACACCTGCTCCACACACGACATGCTGTGTGACCCTCGCCATGTTAGCGCGATCACTGATATCAGTGGAAGAGCAGTGTTTGAATGACATGTTCCACATAATATATTGTACAATACAACATTGATTGGCTGACCTGCCCACATGCATATTAATATGCATAAGTATCTTATTGTTTATTTATTGATCATCTGCTCTGCTGCTGGCACAAGCTTCCCAAAGAGATGCAATTTGCCTAAAGGTTCTGTATTGATGTTGATGTTTATATTAGATGTAAATTGGGCTCCCTGAAATGTAATCTGCCATGTGCCTGCCTCCAGAACGGCCAGTACATTCTACTAATCATTGCAGTGATTGAATTTCAAAACAAATGTCTTGAAAGGACCTTGTGAGGTCAAACATTTTGGAGGGAGGACTCCCCAACCTAATTGACTGTGTAGAGAAAATGACTTCAACTAGAATTTATCTCAAGAGTTTTATGGCACCATTTTCTTTGTTGCTTCAGGAGCAACTTGTATCAATTAAATCTTGGCCTCAAATAGGGTCAGACCTCCTTAAATTGGATTTCATCACTGAGAGAAGGCCTGGGGATAGATATTGCAATGGATGTTTTTTTTTTTCTTTTTTGGATGGCTTACTTTATTAGGTCTTCATATACCAGTGTCTGACATTAGTGAAGTTTGTTGGGACAGAGGCCCATGTGCTTAGCATCAAAGATGCTGCAAACAGCAGCAGTAAGGAGTGTTGGTGATGGGAGAGTGGAAGATCTCCAAAAACAGCCTCTCCCTGTCTGTTTGTCCTGAGCAAGACCATAAACCCTTATTCATTTTGATTTGGGGTAGTGCGTTTAGAAACGGGCGGAAAGAAAGCGCAGCGGACTGCGGAAAAAAGTTGAGACGGATTAAAACTTTGGAGAAACGTCGGAAATGTCGAGATCTATAAACGATCTGATGGAAAAGAATAATTGTGAAATAAAAAGTCTACTACTAGTGGTACATTGGAGGGTTAAAGAACACAACATGACATCACACGGATGGGCCATTTACGTGACACTCCCACGTCGCCGGATCGCTGTCTTTGGTCGCCCTCACTCCATGCACATGAATGCCCTTAACCTCAGTCCTTTCTGTTGAAATGTGTACATTGGTGGTACGATGTTTAAGACTACGTCCCCACTATGCCAGCTGAATCAACTCAGTTTAAGTGTGAAAACCACAAATTGTCAAATGCTGGTTTTGCTTGGATGGAAGACCAACATGCAGAGAAAAAGATTTATTTTCAGAATTAGCTGCTATAAGCAAGCTGCATGGTTTTTTCAATCTAATCTCTGCAATTATGCAATTGCAACTGGCGTCTGCTTTTTGAAATTTGAAGCATCACGGTCTGCAGCCGTGCTAACTACACACAGCTCCTTGTTAATGCTTGGCTTATTTGTGTGGTACCCTCAAATCAATCACTTATTCTTACGCCTCCTTAAAAAACACACTGACAATGAAATGGTCAATGTATTTACCGCTTTGGTCAACTTCAACAGCAGCCTACCGACGTTCTTGGTTGGCTACAGAGTCGCAGAGTAATGGTGACTCAGACCAAACTGAGCCCAAACTGAGCCCTTTAGCATGGATGTGGTCTAAATATGCTGCTTCTAATGGAGACATAATGCTCTAATAAATCCAAAGAAGGGAACCTATGAAGTAGTTAGTCCAGACAGAGGTGGTCCAAAGTATGGAAACGAACAGATGTCATTACATTTTGTTTAACAGGCCAATAATATGGTGTTCATTTTAGGACATCGTCAAATCTTCGTCAGCTGAAAGCTTCGTCTGCAGAAACTGGACATAGGCCTATAGCGTTTACTTAGTTAAAAACAAAAAAAAGTTTCCTTCAACCAGTCCTTCCTGACAGAGGTTTTTCTGAGACTGAGTGACTTTTAGGCTATTCCGATGCTGATTCGCCTGTGACCTGATGCCTTTTCGTTTGAGTCTGACATCTGAGTCAGAGATCTGAGGATGTCCTAAAATGAACACCGTACAATACAGTACTGTCAAGTCTCACAAAATAGGAAATGAGATAACAACCATTTCATTGGAATGATGTATCTCATACATATCCAGTTCAGTGAGAAGAAGGAATGGGTAATAGATAAAAAGGTGACTTAAGTTGCAAAAGACACAAAAACAAATAGCAGGCATATTGTGGCTGCTTCATATAAGGTGGTTTAAGGATATTCTTGGTTTCAGTTTGCCAAAGGCACACACACCAGTCATCATGGCAGGAGAGAGAAAACGGAACATTGCTCATTTCCTTACACCTCCCTCTCTTTATGATCTTCGATGACAAATGAAACCATTACTTCTCCTCTCCAAGGCTCATTTGGGTGTCCCACTTAATGTTTGCGTACTGCTGAGGTAGGCAGTGCTGCCACCTGCCTCTCGCCCCCCCAACACCTCCTCCCCCCTCAGCCGGGGTGGGGACTGCATCTACAGGTAGGAAAGGAAAAAAATCGCATCCCGGTGTTGAGTGATGCGGGCAGCACCTGTTTGAGTTCACTAATACCAAAATCACAAGAAAGATGTAGACGCACAACAAGTCAGACACCAGTGGTGCAAACCAAGCTAAAGGTAAAACCCCGTTAAATTCTGCTGAAGTTGAACTCAAAGGAAAGGAAGTAAACCCCTGGCCGTATATGAGCGACCACTTTGGCTTCAAGTGCAAGAAAGGCAACAGCTTTATTATGCAGTGTAGCCTAAACTGTGTGTGCGCAGAGAGACCGAACTTACAGCTTTCGACACCAAACCTGCACAAGCACTTCGAGGTAAGATAACTACCAATGCAATGGTACAAGTTATAAAACATGTCAACATGTAAAAAAAAGTGGTATTTCAATCTGCTCTGCCTGCATGCAGTCTATTGTTCACAGCGCGCTACTCTGAAAATAAATCATTTTTACAAACAAACTAAAATGAAAGCTGTCTGTTTGTACTCTGGTTAGTCTTGAAATTTGGGAAAGATCTTGTGAAATTAACGTAAAAAAAAACATCCTCTCCACTTGAACTGTAAATCCACATGGCTACTTAATATGCACGTGATTGACGTCATCGTCATGTTTGCCTCTTCATTCTTAACTTCACTCAGTATCTTGATATCAGGAATATGATTTGTTGTTTTTTGACAATAGGTCAGGGTAAATAATATGACATTGCTAATGTTGGTTGGCACTAGCAACCTGCTGGTGGTAACTAGTTGTAAATTATACTAAGGCTTATTACTAAAAAAGTAACTAACGTAACGAGTACAATTTTTAATGAGCTACTTTTTACTTTTACTTTAGTAGATTTTCATAAAAGTAATTTTACTTGTACGTACGTAAAAGTTCATCCAAGTAATAGTACTTTTACTTAAGTAGAATATTTTTGTAGTCTTTCCACCTCTGCTCCTGAGTGCATGCATGAGTGCACATATGTGTGTGTGATCATGTGTGATTGACTGTGTGTCTACAGAGACCCCCGACTGTGTACCAGGTGTTCCTAATGCTCAATATGACGTAAGATGTCAGTGACATCAGTGCTATATATGGCCCAGCTACATGCCCTTGTATGAATGTAAGTGTGTGTCCTGCTTTTCATGTATGTGTGTTGTGTGTACTTGAGCAGGTTCAGCTCATTTGCTCTTTTTCAAAAACACCTTGCTTTACACTTGCAGGTGCACTTGTGTAGTTGGCCGCTATGGAGCAATAGTAGGTGCCTTTCCCAAACCTGTGTGTGTGTGTGTGTGTGTGTGTGTGTGTTTGACTGATGACACAGCGTTGTCAGCACCACACTGAGCTAGGCTTATATCAAGTCATTCTAAGATGACAGAGCTGAGTTAGCTGAGCAGCGTGAGCATACCTACAGTATGTGTGCATCATTGTGTGTGTGTTTGTGTGTGTGTGTGTGTGTGTGTGTGTGTGTGTGTGTGTGTGTTCAGCAGATGTACGACACCACTGTGAGCAAACTGGATGCAGAGGTGACCCAGGCGAAGTTGGCACTCGTAGTAGTAACACAGATCAGTCTCCTGGCGGTACGTTAAAAGCAATGACCCTATACAAGCTTACCCCTCTTTACACACTCCCTCTTTTCAGTGACTCCATTTTGTATTCTAGCTATAGTCCTGTGTTCCCCTCAGCCTTGGGAAACGTCCGATGGCCCTAAATTGTCCCCTGTCACTCACTGGCTTTGTCACTGCTGCAAAGATAAGTATATAAATGAATACATTTAAGATAAAGAAACCTTCATTACTTTTGATGGTGTGTATAAGGTGTCTGGCGGTAACAGATGGGAGGGGAATTACAAAGGCCCACGTGTGACGCACAAGGAACCCCAAGGACAGGCAAAGGAGGAGTCCAACAGACCCTACACCCTCATGAATGATGTCCATGGTGACAGGGTGGAGATGTGGAACGAAAAAAAGGAGGAGGTGATAAGGAACGGATTCCAAAGTGCAGAATATCTATCGGGGATGGGGGAAAGAGGGAGAGATTGGAAAAGGATGAGGTAGAGGAGGATGGGTTGGTGAAGGAGAAAGCTCCAGAGAGGCAGGGGAAGGGGAGGCGGAGGTCAGGAGGTTGGCTGAAGGCGACAGACAGGGCACGTGGGGTACATGAGGGTGATGCACGTGGAAAAGGCCCGGAGCAGGATGGCACAGCCTGAAAATCAGGCTAGGGAGTTGTGAGCAAACAAATGAGTAAAAGCTCCCCCATCTATTAGTAATGCCGAGGTGCCCTTGTGCAAGGCTCCAGGGAATGAGGCCAAAGACGGACACCAGAAGACAGCTCACAAAGGTTAAAACGGGAGCATTTGAAACTGTATGAAATGTGTTTTAGCAGACTTTTCCTGGATAATTTGGTGGTTCCCAACCTTTTTGGTCTAAAAGTGGATTTTGTCAATTTTTTCCATTCCATTGAACTGTCAATATTTAGGTTGGTTAGATTAGAAATACTACTACTACTACTACTACTTAAAGTAAAGCTGAATGTGTCAATCGTTTATCCATTACTTTTAGCTAACTATTTGAACTGAACTGTTTAGTCAGCCATTTATTTCGACTATTCATTATTTTTTGCTACCTGTTTAAACTTCTGTTCAGGTGTTACTGCTGATGTATTATTTTAATCAAATTCTGATTTCTAGTTGTCTTTCTTTAAATTAGTTTAGCTGCTCACAATCTTTCAACGTTGGGAATTATAGAAAGCACACACAATAGAGCAATACTGACTAATGAGATCATTTGCTGACATTGACAAAACCACAAAAATAAAACTGGAAGTCGATCTACTAAACGACAAACCCAGGAGGAGCATTAAAACTGAATCGATGACATACATTAAATCAAAGAAAAAGAAAAAAGACAAAGATGAACGACACCAAGAAGACAGCGAAGCATCAGATAAGATCAGTGAGCCAAACAATGGAATGAAAAACAAATAAAGGGGTGAAACTGAACTGGATGTGAAGAAAGTATTTTTTGGATCCTGTTAAACTCTATGAGCATGGGCTTTGTGACACTGTTGATGAAAAACTATCTAATAAAGTTGTTAGACAATGAAAATAACCATCTTTAATTCACACACAAAGGGCTTAGATCTTTCAATTAATGCCTGCCGTGCCGACGGTCATTCTGATGCACAGGGGACCAGAAATTGGAGCTATAATCAGTGAAGGATATATATCTTTGAAATAAAGTAGGGGTCGGACAAGCCCACTGTAATTCTAACAACCTAAAGCTTGTTAAGATAAGCTGTCACAGTTTGCTAGTTCAAAAGGAGGACCCGAATGCAGATGACCAGTAGGCAGGTTGGCAGAACAAAAAGCGAGCTTTAACAACAAAGAGATGAATCCAAAAACAGGCAGGCAGCAAAAGATAATCCAGAAACACTAGAAAGACAAAACATTATTACTCACACTCAACGGCCACCATCTTTGCTCCGAAGCACAAGCTACGGGACCACCAATAGATTATTTAACTTGTGAATGTGGGGCGCCTGGGTAGCTCACCTGGTTAGAGCGCGCCCATAGAGGTTCACTACTAAGAGAAAAGCCGAGCAGGTGGCAGTAGGTGGCGGTAATGCTCCGACCGGCTGCAATTTACCATTAAACAGAAGAAAAAGAAGAAAAGTAATTTCCGGTCAGTGCTGGCACGATTTAAGACAACACTACCTTGTCGAAATATATGCACTGCACAAGTGTACACAGTGTACTTTATGTAAGTGCACTCAGCAGCATAGTATGGCATAGTATCACGATATTTTCTGTGGCGATACCGTGTCGATACAGAGACGCCAAGTATCAATCTATTATTATATATGTGTTGGTCACTTTGTCTGCTTGACAATCCCATTTTTGCAGCAATACAATTGAAGTTAGATGAACAAAACAGAGAAATGTATATTTTTAGATTAAACAGATGTTGACAAATTTTTCTTTTGGGGACATCGTTTGAAATTGGGAAAAAAAATTGACGTTTTCGTTTCCTTGACTCTTCCGACCGCGCTTTCTTCGTTTTCTTCGTCGACTCTGTCATGATTCACGTCTGAAATGCGTGCTAGTGTTTTCCACAGAAGCTGTTTCTTATATTATATATATATATATCTGATATTGCATTGCTGGTTTTGCCAGCGGCGTCCCCCCCCTGCTTTGCTATCGGGATGATTCGCCCTACTATTACCATCAAAATGACTTTGAAGCTGTTATATTAAGATACAAATCTTACATAGTGTTTATTTTTTGATTCTAACGTATGGGAAATCCTTTGTTTCTGGTTTTTAGGCAATGGTCAATCTGTCGTATTTGTTGAATCTTTATATTTTCATAGTGTAATGTGAAACTAACATGGTTTGCGGTGAAACTGTTCCAGTGTTTCTGTTGAAATAATAATACTAATACTATGACGCGGATTACAGCGCATCATGAAGCCGGTTCGTAATTTGGTCATAAACAACCGAGTCTCTTGCCGTTTATTGAATTTGTCTTATTGCCTTATTGACAGATTCAGTTTCAATGTTGTTGCTGTATTAGTGTAGATCACCCTCCTTCTTTACCCTTGGATGTTTAGTTTTCCCCTGCATTGATAGAAACATCAACACGTCTGCTCGCTTGCTGTGAATTTGGACACTTTGGGCTGAATCGAAGATTACACAGAGTTTGTACTAGGGACCTGGTTAACACTGTTTGATGTCCGATCCGACTGATTCTGAAATTTGCGTTGCTATACCAGGTAATGTCTAGATCATTTCAGGTTTGCAGTGCATGTGTAAAAAACAGCTTTACTGGAAACTAGTAAAGGTAGGCTTAAACTTGGTTGATATGACCTGGCCTTCTAGCGTCTGTTAAAAGCCGAGCAGCTGCGTATTACAGTACACTAGCTAAAGGTGTGTAACCATAAATACAATGGATATGAAAGCATGTATGCCTTTCTCGAGATCCAGCTGAGAGAGAAAATACCTGATATTTTGAGAGGCTTCTCAGTTGATAAAAACAGGATTGAATGATTGAACTACTTTTCATATGAAAGGTCACTGTCAAATACTACACTCAGGTTTCTGGTTGCAGGTTTGGTATTTGTAGGCAGTGAGTCAAGATGTTTTTGTAAAACTGGGATGAAAATTGGTGGACCAAAAATAATCATTTCAGATTTGTTTTCATTTAGCTGGAGAAACCGTTGGGACATCGAGCACTTTAATTCTAACAGAGATACTAGAAGATACTAACTGATGAATAATTTCTCTTATTCACTGGTTTTAATGGGACATGCCTTTGCGTGTAATTTGCATAACAATGGTACTGAATTTTGTGTTTATGTATTTATGTATGTCCCAGTGGCTGGGGCCAATGATGGTTAGTTAGAAATGAGTGTAAAAGAAAAGAAGCTGAGTGTAGATTGACGCGCTCGATGGTGTTTTAAGCCCCCAACGTCTCCTTCCAGGCAGCACTGCGACCGTTTACTTCAAGGCACCTAACCCTAACCTTAACCCTAACCATAACCATAACCATAACCATAACCATAACCATAACCATTGCCTAATGCTAGGTTACGTTCACACCGCAAGTCTTAATGCCTAATTCAGATTTTTTGCTCAGATCCGATTTTTTGTTAGGTTGTTCACATTACCTTTTAAAATGTGGCCTATATCAGATTCCAGCAAAAGAACATTAACAATGACATCAGACGCAGCACGCTGATGCACTAAAGTTAGGGAGGTTATGAAGGAAGTAAGCATTTTTGCTTTTATTTCAAAATGTTTGTGTAATGGCAGCCGTGACATTAATGAGTAGGTGCTGAGGAGGAGAAGAATGAAGAGAAAGAGAGACTAATTGGCTATTTTGGCCTTGTGTGGGGTTATGGCTGCAAATTCACTACAGAGGTCTGTGTGACCAGACGACCGATTTGCACGTCAGGACCGCTACGGGCCTCCACCAGAGTTTCCTCTGGCTTCGCCCTCGCACTCACTCATGCTCCACCTCCCCGAGGCGACCGACCCCGAGGGACCGGGATCCCACCTCAGCCGGTGCGCGCAAGCCCTCACTTTTATTGCGCCACGGGGCAACCCTCTGACTCGGGCGCGCGTTATACTCCTTGGTCCATGTTTCAAGACCGCTCGGGTTGGTTGCCGACATCGCCTTTTTTACGTGAGCCGATCCCCGCCCTGGTTACGCGACGCGGTTGGGCCGCACTGAAGACAGTCCGCCCCGGTTGACAGCTGCACCAGGAGCAGGGGGCCCCGCCCCTCCCCGCGGGGAGACAGGGCACAGCGAGGGTTATTGAGGTAAAAGTTGCATCGTTGTTCACACTGCAGCCGCATTGAAAAAAAATCAGATCTGGGTCTGATTCAGGACCACATATGGAAGTGGCCTGAATCTGATTTGAAAAAATCTGATCTGGACTAGATTTGAGTGTTCACACTACTTCTGAAGAAGTCTGACCTGGTCACTTGACCCCAAAAAAATCGGATTTGGGCCACTTTTGCCTGCAGTCTGAACGTAGCCCTAGTGCCTTCCAGGTAGCGTTGCCTGGAAGGAGACGTCGGGGGCTTAAAACACTGATAAACTATTGACGCCTCTTTTATTTTGTGTAAATTGTCAGTCGACTGACATTTGTCATAAAAATTGTCCTTACTATCACATAAGGTGATGCATAAAATATATACTTTTGTGTGAGTCATCCCTCCTAGAGTGAGGCACCTACGTATTACATTAATGCCTAAAAAAACGCTCATGTCACAAATATATTTTTCTATCACAATAAAACACCTGTTTCCCCTAACCATATTACCACTCCTGCTGAATTGTTGATCATCTTAACTGACCTAAAGCATAGAAATAAAAGCAAAGTGCAGCCTCAGATTACTCAAATGACGGGGAACTTCAACTCTCTGCTCTTAAACTCAACATACTCGTACATACGTTTGTTAAAAACACAAGATCACGAGATTGCATCATTACACACACACACACACACACACACACACACACACACACACACACACACACACACACACACCACTCTCTCTATCATACATACACATACTGTCTCCTCCTCTCTTTATTGCCCTTTCAGTAGGACTTGTATATTTATTATTGGTAATTAACTGCAGTTCTGGACATTTCAGCACTGACCTTGTATCTATTGTAACAGTTCATCAAACTTGTAGGAATCTCCTGCTGAAGTTGTCATCTGGTTTAAAAACGTTGTTCTTCTCCTCTCTGTCGATACGTGGCGCCTATTGACCATTGCGTTTCCACGTTAAACGGCCGCACCGTTCAGATTCTAGCTAACGCCAAACAGATAATATACGTCTACACTTCTTCCCCAAAGACCCCTGTCTTTAGCTTAGCATAATCAATTTTATTTGTTTACTTCCTGAATCCTATAAGCTTCAGGAAGCTTATAGGAGCAGGAGGCAGTTTCAAATAATTATTTCATATGTAAATACTTGACATTAAATCCTGTGAGTTAATGTGATACCCTGAGTATTGAAGGCTGGAGCAAAGCAACTGTGCAATATGCATCTGTTGCCCAGCATAGAAAGGTCATAGTTGATTGTGTGTCAGAGGCTTAATAGCACAAGATCCTTTCTAATAAATGCCACCACCTGTGATATTTAGAAACAGAGTAGTGATGGGAGCAGCAATCTATCAACAAGGGAGTGTGTGTTTGTGTACACTCAATCATCAGTCATCAAGACAGGGAGACTACACAGGTACAAACTGTCCAACCGACAGCTCTGATAATGTAGTCCAACTGTATAACCTTAACCCCTCCTCTCAGGTTCATCCAACTCATTATTTTACCGTCAACCTCGCCAAATTATTGCTGCTGGCTAACTCACTACCAGCTATTTACGTTACCTAACCTCTATGTTTCATTACAGTGGCGGTGACAACACGATGACTCAACTTGCTCATTAGTACAATGAGTCTGTGTGTAAGCATGAATCACACACACACACACACACACCTGCAACTACACACAGATGCATAAAGTAACCCTATTTAATGCCCACTTTCCTATTCATCAAAGTAACCCAGTCGGGTGCTGCACTTGGATTTGTGAAAATAAAACTGCAGCGTGTGTGTGTGTGTGTGAGTGTGTGTGTGTGTGTGTGTGTGTGTGTGTGTCTCTGTGTTGCCATTCTCAAACTCCGTCCAATTCGTGAAACAACGGCAACCTTCGAGCTAGCAAACTACACGCTGAAAATGGCAAAGTTTGAAGAATGTTACTTTTTCGGCATTTCCTCCCTAACTGGGACGTTTTGGGGCCGATTGGCAGGATTGCTGTGGACGAAATACACGCAGCGATACAACAAATAAAACTATGTTTTACCATGTATTTAGCTAATTTGCATAGCTCACGTTACTGTATTGTGTGACAGTTAACTTCATTCAAGATTTTATGTGGCGTATAAATGTTCCACCAAAACAAGTTCCTTCCCGAGACCATTTTGCAGAGCCAGCGATGCTGCGTCCGGAGCTTAGCGCCGCACAAGACGATTGTGATAGGTTTAAAGAAATGCAAACAACCCAGATTCTTTTTTTTTTTTTTATCCTATCCTGAAATGTATTTGTGAAAAAAACAGACCTTACTCCACATTGCTGGCAATGCGAGACTAATATGAATTAAACTCCAACAGAGAGTAGCGGGTGCTTATATCAACCTGAAGGGATTTAATTTGCAATAATGACACATTCGCTCGACATTATCCTGCTTATTACATAGATAGAGCTTTTTTTTTGTCATTGCATATATTTACACAAAGAAACTTCGTTGAAGCAATCAAATTCATAGCATTAAAATACAAAATAAAATATATATAGGCACAATTAAACCCACACACCTCACTCATGCCCATGACTACATACACATTATTACCCATACTATAAATACATACTCTAGAAATACATATCTTACCATGCCATTATATAAATAAATAATAGTTTTTTGGTCATTACTGTACAATTTGTTTTGGCCATTTTTAGGCCTTTATTTCCACTGGACAGATGAAGACATGAAAGGGGAAAGAGAGGGGAAATGACTTGCAGCACAGGGCCACAGGTCCGAGTCAAACCAGCGGCCACTGCGTTGAGGAGTAAACCTCTACATATGTGCACCTGCTCTACCAACTGAGCTAACCCGGCCACATTACTGTACAATTTTGATCAAAGATTTAGGCAGCAATTACCCTCCTAAACTCACAGAAAAGGTGTCCATCAAGTATACTCAAGTTTGACAGGCAGACTTGTAGGAGGATGTTTACGTTGATCTCTGATTATGTTGTTGCCGCTGGACGATTCTGTAGAGATTCTGAGAGAGGGGACAACATGCAGCAATGCGCTACCGCTTGGAATCAAACCCGGGCCTTACATGGGGCGGCCCTGTTCCAATATGCTTGTTTATTGATGCAGTGTTGCTGAGTCTGTTATTTCATGTTTGTGATATGTTGCCCTCGATGCTGCAGAACCAATTGCCCTTCGGGGACAGATAGAGATAAAAGTTGAAGTACACAAGTGAAATCTGTTTTAAAGTATAATTAAAAAAAATATTTTAATTTAATTTTTGCCTTTAAATCATCATAATTACAAAGATGTCAATTACACCCACAAAAACCACATGTTCACTCTGCAATGGTAGATCCAAAATACGTTAAACCACATACTTGAACTTATATGCATCAATCAGTTGGATTATTGATCTATTTATCATATTTACAAAATGTCCTAACCACACACACACACACACACACACACACACACACACGACAGATGGGATTTGACAGTTCACTTTGCGTGCCGCGCCAGGTGGGGATGACCTTTTAAGACGACTGGCAAACAGAGGCAGCGAGCAGGAGAAAGGGAATAAGAAAGAAAGAAGAGAGAGAGAAATAATAGAGAGAGACTCCTGCAGAGAGCTGCTGAGCCTGTGAGGGATTTGCTCTTTTAAACTGTGAATTGGTTGTCTTTTAGAAATACCACAGGATGCTGAAGTGTTGCTCTTAACAGCCAATCTAGTGGAACAAAGTACTTTCAGTCTCATTGCTCTGTTCTTGTTTACACTGCCTTTTTATTCAGATCACTTTGACTCCGGGCTTTATTCTATTCAGGACACTCGACTCATTTTTCAAGAAGATTCAGGACTTCCGATGCCAGTTTAAATGCATACCTAAAATAAATCCATATGAAAAGTCATCAAAGTCACCATGCGTAAACACATTACCAACCGCATTCATTTTGATTTTCAGTTACCGTAAACATGGACTACAGGGACCTTCTGTGCCCTACATTGTTACATTGTGTGCCTGCAGGTTTGATTTCACAAGACATCTGCTTGTTTCTTTTGTTATGTGACGCAGAGCATCTTATTTTGGAGTGCATCTTCTCTCTAATTATCATAATCAGTCAAAGCAACAGGGTTTTGGGAAATATACTGAACACATAATGTGACACAGAGTAGCATGTATATGTTGCAGTGTATGTAGTATGCTAAAAGATGAATAGCAAAGAAGACTAGCAATGTGACTTTTTACAACCCTCTCTCCTAGAATTTATGATCCTACTAATTCCTTTTGCCATATATGTTTCAAAGCTGCCTGGATCATGTTCATGTTCGTTTATTCCAGTGAAGAGAGTGCTATGTTCTGGACTGCACAGAAGTCGTAAGGCGGTAGTCGGGGTTTATGGTGGGCACACAAAACGGAGGACTTAGATACTGGAGACTGGTGTTTGCATCCCGAGTCCCACTTGTGGTCAAGATTAAGCAACAAAAACACGTTGGTAAAGGTTAGGAAAAAAAATCACAGTTTTGGTTGAATGTTAACAATTTCGACACGTCCTGTCACTAGCTTTCAGTTCCTTTTGACATTTTCAATATGTAACCAAGACACGGATCTGTGTTTTACCTTAACCAAATGCTGTGCCATACAAAACCTTAATCATGCTTTAGTTGCTACAAGTGGAAACTGTAGGGAAAACCAAATGATATATTATTATCAGTAAATGTTTTGCATACATACAGTGTGACTTGGCAGATACATTCGCACTTCAGGCAGCATTACGCTTCTTTCAAAATGTATTTCCTATTGAAAATGACCAGATGTATTTTCTGGGAGACAGGGATGCTTTTGAGGTTGTATGTGCTATTGATAAAATGTACCAGCACAAGCTAGCATTACTTTTAAAACACTTTATTTGAGGCGACTTGTTTCCTCTCCTGTATCTTGTATAGAATTTGTGTCTTTACTTGCGTGATTGTTCACACATTTCCCTAACACAAAGTGATGATGGGAGACTGAAAAAGTGCTAACTCGTGCCAAATCTCACACAGTCAACTTCTGTGGAGTCAGATTTGACGTTCTTTGGAATGATGTGTAAAGCATTTCAAAGCGAGAAAAAAAGTGCTGATGGATGTGACATTGCTCATCCTCAGGACAACTCTCCGCTCTCCATTGACTTGTATTGCGTGAAGGTTCCTCCTCGTCAATTTCGTCTGCTAGCAAACAACAGAAAAATGCCTAAAGGCTGCTGTGTGCTGATATGAACTACCAACAGTGTAAAGAATCTAGAACAACGACATGTACTGCTGCATAGTATTTCCTGCTGCGTGTTGGATGTAATGAATGAAATGGAGAAAAATTAAACTAAGAGTGTCTCCACAATAATCATCTGTTGAGTGCTTGATTGTTATTATGAATTTGTGCTTTAGTATGTAACCGCCATGAAAATAACGTTTTATTTCACAATCACAGCTCCACTGGAGCTTTCACTCTCTTGCTCGCACAAGCTCGACACGTCTGCAGCCTGCAGTTCAGTGTGATCGCGCGATCTAGCTCTCTTTTTTGTAGACGGTAAAAAAGTTCATAGCTTGTTACTTTGGAACTCGTACAGCCAGGTTCAAAGTACTGACGAGAGGTATAAAGATCGATGAAGAAATTCTTTAGCACAAACAGAAACAAAAAGAACATTTGAATGACTTGTAAGTGTACAGACAGTTTATTAAAAAGATAGATTATAAAGACAGTAGCTCCCAAGACGGCGGCCGCCTGTATTACGAGAACGCGACTATCTTTATAATCTATCTTTTTAATAAACTGTCTGTACACTTCAAAAGTTCTCAATGTTTCAGTTAACATGTAGGGTCCCTCATTATGCTACTGTTGAAGTTTGGTGATATTTTGAGCCTTTTTAGTGATATAAATAGCAATTTGTTTTTACGTTCCCTGTGCCCTGAATACTAGCGCTGTAAGCTAATCAGCGGTCCACGCTAGCTTGTTTCAAGCTACAAACACAATCAATTAGCATGAAAACATGTCCCAGAGAACAACAGAGTGGGTACACATCTGTTATTAACCCCTAGGTTTGTTTTGCGTCGGAATTGTCCTTTCAATACAAGAGTATTTTCCCTGGTATCTCTCCGAACATTTAGAAAGGGTTTCATATGATATATTTGGAAAAAAAGAAGTTCCCACAAAATTTAGGGTGAGTAAAATATTTTAAAGCGACAGAGGGCTGTATTCTTTCATACTAAATATTAAGCACACTTAACTATAAAAAGAAGGTGAAATCAAACTAGACATAAAGAAATGAAGTATACTGCACATTTATTCCAATACATATTCGCTCAGTTATTCCCAGTGGATCTGGGGGTATTGGAATAAGGTAGAGAAAGACAACACAAAGTAGCTGACAGCTCCAATAAACCTGGGCTGTGACAGCTGTGACAACAGCTCCCAATGGCTTACACATACGCGCGCACACACACACACACACACACAAACAGACACACACACACACGCACACTCTCGCGCAGATACAGTCCTACAACACACATTTTATACTGAGATTGTTTTCTCTTTCACTGTGTGCATGCATACACACAAAAGCAGCATACTTTAACTACAATATGCTGTAATGTAACAATTTGTTTTCACTCTTTCTCACCTTGTTGCCCAAAGTCTGCCACTGTGTCTGTCACTGTGTCCTGCTGTTTCTGTCTCTGTTAACTTATAGCATTTGTGTGCACGTGTGTTTGCTATGTAATAGTGACACTGTATTAAATTGTGAGAGATCTAGGTACACGCACAAAGTGTAATCTGTAGATGCTTTTTTTTTTTTTTTTAAATGAACCTAATGTGGTGTAACTTGTATATGACACAAAGTGTGTGCACATATGTCATGACAGAATATAAGGTAGTACACACTGTTGACTAAAACAGTTTTGCAATTTTGGCTTCAGCACAACACTTTTTAAAGGAGAGTTGACTTAGCTTTTGTAGTAATCACAAAATCCTGTTGGTAGACAGCGGGGCAGCATTGAGCTACAACGTCAATGTCCTGAGATTACCATGGAGACATGTCCTCAAACTGAACTGTAGCCTTCGGCCCACATGGCTTTGTTCCATTCCAAAACTAAGCCCTCCTGTCTGCTTGGCCTCGCCTTGCATTCTACATGAATCCCTGACAAAAAAAAAAACAGCTTTCTTCTCCTGGCTCAGAACTGCTTTTGCTTTCATTACATTACACTATAACATCCCTGCATAAAACTGTTCCCTTTTAAAACAGATATATTGTACAGTTCTTTTCATTCATTTTATAGTTTTCTTTTTCATGCTTCTTGACTGTTGTTATATATCAAAGACCAAGGCAAATTCCTTGTATGTGAAAACCTCCTTAGCAATGAACCCATTTCTGATTATTATTCCGGCCTGTGGAGGTCGACAGCACTAAAAATATATGGGGAAAGGGACAGGTGCTGAGTGCGAATCGAGAGACAGAGTGAATGAGACAAAAACACAAAGAGAAAAACTGAGAGGCAAAAACAGAGCAATACAAAAAAAATAAAAATAGAGAAAGAGATAAATCGAGAGAGAAAACAAGGGAGACAGATCAAGTGAGAACGAGGCAGAGAGAAAGGGAGTAAATGACAGCACAGGGAACAAAGGAGAGTCTCCCATGGAGTTTAACTTTTGGAAAATGAGTCATTCTCAGCAGGTGGGTTGACGACAATCTCTGGACAGATTCCCAGCTCCCATGATGCTCTGCAGCAGCACATGACAGGACAGACATGACATGACACGCCGCTATGATGCCGACACATTGCTTTAACATACTGAACAACCTCCAGCTTTAGTGAACACGCAGATCTGCTCTCACTGAACTGGCCAGGTACTGCTACTATCTTACACACACACACACACACACACTGAAAGATATTTCCTCCATGGATTGGTCTGTTACCCAGTTAGTGAAGTAGTGTGCTAAGCAGTTTTCTACACAAAAATACGCTAACCTGAATAAGATACAATAGGAGGTAATTTCTCACTGTGGCATGTCATAATGGGGAGGCCTGCTTTATGTGTGTGTTTGTGGGTATATTACAGTAACTTGATATACGTGTGTGTGTGTGTGTGTGTGTGTGTGTGTGTGTGTCCTCGGAGCAATTTGTTAACAAACAAATGAACCAGAAACCTTGAGAACATGAGCACCTTCGTGCCAAGCTGCACATGCAGATGGTCAACTCACAAGCCAATGAACAGACACTAAGGAAACACACACACACACACACACACACACACACACACACACACACACACACACACACACACACACACACACACACACACACTACATAACCTAATCCATCCCCCTGCCCAAGTAAATATGATAGCTCTGTCTGTGATCTATTGTTCAATAGGTATAAAGTATTTCTTCCATGTAAAGCAATTCAAATGTATTTATAATTCGTATTATAAGTCTTTAGAATATCACCACCAAGTCTAACATCCTGTTGGCCACTGAGCAGCTCCATTAGAGAATGCGCGTCTTGCTCAAAGGCACCTCAACAGAAAGTGTGTCTCAAAGGAGTTTTTCAAAAATATTTTTCCCTTGTTTCTCTCGTCACACACACAAATCTGCAATGTTACACAATCACTCAATATTGAACAGTTAGCGAAGACTGAAGAGAAGCTAAATTGGCTCTGTGTGCATCCAGGAATGGGACTGTGTTAAGCTGTGTCCATATGTGGATGTACAATATTTGTATGATCTCTATGGGTGCATTAGAAAGATTCTATATTGAGCTGCTGCATGTTTTGTTGCAGCACTGCTCTGCTGGTATTTACCATGATATTTCTGCAGGGCTCGATGTTTGGACCAGGGTCATGGATAATGACTGGGTTTAAATGGCAGCCTCTGTTTTCATTTCCTGGCAGCCACCGAGCATCTGGAGAGGCTCTGTAGTCTCAAGAGAACCTACTGTATTGATACTACTACAGGTAATCAAACTGGTGTGTGTGTGTGTGTGTCTGTGTGTGTATGTGTGTGTGTGTGTGTGTGTGTGTGTGTGTGGGAGAGAGAGAGAGAGAGAGAGAGAGCTGTGACAGATCGTGTCAGCTATTGATTTCCTAGTCAGTGTTTGTGTTGACCGTAAGATTGATTTAGAACGTTAATGCATGTGTGTACACATGTATCTGTGCTTGTGCATGTGTGTTTTTCATTTTCAAATTATTTCAGGTAATAACATTGGTGTAAACCTGGAGTAATATTCAACACTTTAACATAGATGAATCATTACATGTTGAAGCTGTTTAATCTGATTAGCATCTCTGACGACAGGCTAGGGTTACATTACTTCAGACTGGTGGAGCCAACAGCAGGTTCATACACCAAAAGTGCTTCAATATAGTGCAAGTGCTTTCACAGTAGACACTCAGTGAGAATACATCGTACAAAATAATGGAAACTCGCTTCCGGCTGCACTGCGGGGAGGAACGACACAGGCTGCATGTGTGTGTGTCAGTGACAGAGCACCGCGGTGCCTTCCCTGGTTCACTCCACTGCCTCCTGAGATGAGCCCATTCCCTCGCCCCGCCCCTACAACTCTACGCCCTTTGATGGATTGGTCCGAGGTGGGTCCCTGACTGCCTCACTAACCTGATCTGGATGTGACTATGTCCCTGGTGGGGTAACAAGCAAAAATGATAGTGTAAGACATCAAATTGGGTGCATCTGAAGCACATACATTTGAGACCTGAGCAATTTCAATTGACATACTTAGATGCACTAGAACTATGTTTTACTAAGAAGTACATTCACGGGGACATTATCAGCACATGTTGCTAATGGCAAACAGCAAAAGTTTCCAGGCGGAACTCCCGCTTGTGAACTTTGGTTTCCGCGTTACGTGCATCAACCTACATACCCTGCATTTTCTGTGTGGCTGCGTGCACTGGACCATGAACCCCCGTACTCATAGGCGCCGATAATGTGGGTGCTCCGAGCTCGAGCACCCACGGAAAATACTGAGCACCCACGTGTTCCAGACTGCCAGTAGTCTACATTCATTTAAAATTAAACATTGCAGTTGGTGCTAAGTGGAGCGTCTATCATAGTGTGACTGGTTATGTCGCTGTCAGTCGCCTGCTGATCGTGGTTACGTGTCAGTTAAACTTCTCATCTCCAATCCTATCTGTATTTGTGAGAAGTGGCGCTGTCCTGAGTTGAAAGCCTGCTTTACGGCTTTATTATTGAGTTAATAGGCGTGTTTGTTCGTCTCGGCCGCCGTCCATTTCCTAAGGTTCTGAAATGCAAACATTTTTTGACTACTTTTTAAAGGGCGTGCGCCCATGAGCACGCACGGAGGAAAAACATAAATCGGCGCCTATGCCCGTACCTGCACGAATACATGAGCCGTTACAGCCCTAGCAACAGCCTTATCGATGCAATCAGCTGGCACACCTTTATTAGCTGCTTCCCGACACCTCTTCCTGCTCCAGTTGATGTTCATGGAAAGTAAAACTGAAAACTTGAAACTGGAACAATGCTTCTGCCTTTTTCGGAGAAACCTTTTTTCTTATAAGTCAGTTAAAGCTATAGTGCGTAGTTTCTGTCTCCCCCATGAGGAATTCTAAGTAATGACAACAAAACCGTCGGCGCGTCCACATGATTCAAGCCTCAAGTGACTGTGCCCCCCCCCCCCCACACACACACACACACACACACACAGTTGCTAGTAACCAAGGAGGACATGGAGGATTAAAAAAACATGACGTACTCTTCAGAAGAGGTCATTATCTTCACTCGAGTTTCTGCGCAGGAAAGTCTCCTGACACCACAATCTCCTGAACATAGTCATACTGAGAAATCCAGAGAGAGTTGTGTGGAGCTGATAGTCTGAATTAGCTTTGTAGCAACTCATTTGGCAACGGCTTGAATGGAACGGACGTTCATTAATATAAAATAGTTACACACTAAAGCTTTAAGGTAGCACACTGATCGGAGCAAAGGTAAGTTTTGGTCACATGGTGTACATAATTGTACTTCAATGCAGGTGTAATTAGAGTAATGTACTTCTATGAAGGTACAAATGATCAACCCTGTTTCATAATGCACCCCACCCATTAACTGTAGCACCTTTCTGTGTCAGACAGATATTTTCTCTGGTAAATATAGATAGATCTGTATTATTAGACATCCACCACACCATAACCAACCATGGCGGCCAAGTCTAAAAAGCAACCAGGTCATACGTAAGCAGGGTAAATGACATCCCAATCAATGGTTGCTTATTGGTAGGACCTTGAGCCCTCTCTGATTCAATTACCTGCTATGATGAGGAAGGGCAGCCAGGCAGTGAGGCAGGCAGGCCAAGCCCACAACACTGTGATTAATAGGGCCAGGGCCAGGGAAATGGGTCATACAGATGGACCAGAGGAGGGTGAAAGAGAAGGAGGGAAAAGGAGGGGAGAAAAAAAAAAAAAGAATAGAGAAATTACCAGCTGGGGGATAAAAGGAAAGGAGAGAAAAATATAAGACAGAAAAGAGGAGGAAAGAGGAGAAAACACGGTGACAGAGGGATAACGGAAGGGAAGATAGATGGGAGGGATATGATTAGTGGAGAAATGGGAGGGATAGACTCAGGTGGTAAAGGTGTGAGAGCAGTGCGGCCTTGAATGCCCCTTACATCCTTTGTCTGTTTCTCTTTGAACTTTTACTTCTATGTGGTCCTCTCTAGGGATGTAATGCTATAATATAATATAATAATTACTGTTTTCAGTCAGAGATGACAGCGCTCAGTACATTTATCAGCCTATTGCCTATAGTTTTGTAATATAATAAACACTGTTACACTTTTTGCAACTAGTTCAGCTTGTGTAGGCCTCTCAGTGCTTTCTGAAAATATTGAACACACTTTTAAAAATACTGCGATAATACCGAAAACCGTGATAATTTTGGTCACTATAACCGTGAGGTTACATTTTCATACTTTCATCCCTAGTCCTCTCTCCCTTTTTGTGCCTGTCTTCCCCATCTCTTAGTCTGGCTATCAGCAGACCAAGCTCAATCTTTTAAGATTGAACATTAGTCTGGGAAGTCTGCTCTGTATTTTCTACTGCACAAGAGGCGGGATCAACGGGCATAGTTCAAATGACTCTGTACGCAATTGGATAGTCTTTCAACCAATCAGACCAACGATCCGGGTGACGTAGCAGCGACAGCGGCATCAACGGATGGCTGCGCTTCGGTGGCCGGCTTGTTGAATGTAAACAAGAAGCTGCTTGGTCGCTTCTCTATCGTCATTGTGTTAAACCAGCCAATAGTGATGAGCCAAGGTGATTGGTCCCCGCAAAAATTGTAACAGAAGCAGGATAGATAAACGTACAGGTTTCCAGCCTGAGCTGCAGGGGGAAATCAAATCGCCGGCAGATCGTCTACCCATATCCACTACTTTTCCATTATCTCTTTTAGTAAAATGTATTTCTTTCTTTTTACCTCTCTGACTTCCCTTTTTCCCGACAAGTCCTTCAAACCATACGACAATATAGGTTGTTTATTCCTACCCTCTAAAGCAACCAATAGGAGCATTACATGTCTCTCATATGTAAACAAAGAAAAAAGAACGTAGCAGTCATGTTAAACACAACGTCAATGTTGTGAAACGGTCGCAGTTTGGTTAGGTTTAGGCACCAAAACTAAGTTAAGTTTAGGGAAAGACAATTGTTTGGGTTAAAATCATGGACTTTTGTTACGTTACTTCACTTCTGTTACGCACGTGATGCAGAAAGTGACATAGTTCCATAAAGTACAAAATAACTTGCCGTTTACTTACGGAACTTGAACCCTGATCTCCCGGGGGAAAGTCCTGTGTTTGTTTGACTCATCCACCACCTCAGGCCGCGCCCTCCCTATGTGGTCTTATACTTGGTCACCTTATTTCTTGCTTTGCTCCCGTCGTAACATTACAGCCACTAGAGTGCGCCACCACTATAAACATATATATATATATGAATAAATATCATCATTGCTGCTTGAACTAACGACTTATGTGGCTGTTTCTCAGGGAAAGTCTCTCCTATCCCCCTTGCCTAGTTTTCTCCCCTACTCAACTCTTCCCTCTCTCCTTTTCTGTCAGTGTTTTGCTTCTCCTTTCTTTTCCATTCTTTACCTATGTCATTCTTCACTATTCTTCTCTTTAGTTCCCTCCACTCTCTAACCTTTCTTCCTTACCTTTATCACTTTGCCCCCCCCACTCTCACCAGAAATTCTTTCACACTTCCACTGTTATGCCACCTGCCTTTAAAAATCTGCCACTGATTGTGTGTGTGTGTGTGTGTGTGTGTGTGTGTGTGTGTGTGTGTGTGTGTGTGTGTGTGTGTGTGTGTGTGTGTGTGTGAGATAGAGACAGAGAGGTAGCCTGCCAGCAGTGGTAATCAGACTGCAAGATTGAGAAGCCTTCCTGCCAGGGTGTGAATTAGAGCCAGACAGATTCAGTTAGCCAGCTGAACAGGTCCACACAAACACACGGGATCTGGTTGATAATGAACAGGTGAAGAATGATGACAAATATCTTCACATAAAGAAATATTGTAATAGGCTGTTCTTTTTTTGGAAGCTATTTCATCATGTATCATCAAAGTCTTTTTGTTTCAACACTTATCTTAACATTTTTATGTCGCTCTTTTATCATTTAACGATATGATTTACAATATTTATTCATATAAATGTTTATAATTTCCGACTTTTGTCTTCAGTGGGAAAAGTTACAATAGGCACTCATTCCCGGGACAAATGACTCTGCAGTAGTCACGGGTATTTTTTTCTGTTTTTAAGATCAGGTGTTGGGCTTTTCTGCCTCCCTTGACAGGTCAGCCAAGTGAGGAAGGGGAGAGAGAGGGAAGACATGCAGGAAATCATCACAGGTCAGACTTGAACCGTGGACCTCTGCGTCAAGGAATAAACCTCTCAGTATATGTGTGCCTGCTCTACCCACTGAGCCAACCCCGCTACCAGTCACGGGTGTTTCTCGGCTCCAGCATTGATCGTCAGTGATGGAAACATGAATAAAGAGAGAGAGAATAAATAAGGAACAGATACAAAAAAGAAGTAGACACCGTAACATTTTTACTAGTCTCCATTCTGCTTTCAAGTGTTTACTAACCATATTTTCCGTGACGCAGAACATGACGCACCAGAAAGGCATACTCGTCTACTGGCAATGATCAAATGATCACTTATTTTTATTTATTTTTTCCTCTGTTTAAAAACCATACAATGTAAAAAGGGTATTAAATACACTTTGCACTAAAGTCACAGAGGGTGCCTGGATGGCTCACCTGGTGGGGCTTGCGCCCCATGTGCAAGGGCTCAGTCCTTCTCACAGCGGCCACAGGTTCAACTCCGACCTGCAGCCCTTTGCTGCATGTCATTCCCCCTCTCTGTCTCCCCTTTTCAGCTGTCCTGTCTAATAAAGGCTTAAAATGCCCCCCCCCAAAAAAAACAAAAAAACTAATATTTCACATATTTTGTAATTCCTGGAAAATGACCTAAAATCCATTGTAATTGTCCTTAAGTCCCCATAGACAGGGTCATCCTGTCATTTCAAAGTAAACGTTATATAGAGCGTTACAAATGGCTAAATCAATGTCTCTCTAATGTTGTTTAAAGGGGATGGCTCTCAACAGCAGGGTTAGGAAAAATCGATTAGTCTGATATAGATCAGCTGCTTGAGAACGAGCACATTTGTTCAACAAAGGACGACAATTCCAAAGTCACGTTTGACACTCCTGCATCAACACAAAGATTCATGGATAATTACAATACTTCCACTATGCAATGTTAAGCAGGTTTCTTTCTATACCTGATATAAAAAAAACACTCTTGGAATAGTTTCACAAACATTTAACATTGTTATTATCAAAAGATGTATATTATTACATGCTCCCATGTGCATGGGATTGGCATAACTTGTTTTTGTCCTAAATATTTCAGAGATACTGGATAAATGGCAGTCAGAAGAAATTAAGTTGTGGGATTCATAAAGTTGAGTAAGTGGAAGGTTTAATTTTACCTTATTGAAGATGGCAATAAAGTGGCCCATCTCAGCACTGATTGATTTTTACATCTAAAGGCTGTGAGCACGAGATAGTGTTGAGCAATATGACGGTAGCCTATATATTGTGCAACGGTAGAAATGTGTCCACTGTAGGCACTTTTATATCAATGTCAATGAAATCAACGAAGATCCAAAGAAAGAAAATGTATAGTGTGATTGTTTCCATTCCATAATAGTCAGCTGTATCCTAGCTGCTTTGTAGGATGAGTAATACAATACACTTCATCCTACGCTCTAACTCATGCAAATGATGTGCACTTGTGCATTTGGTATGAAAGACTGGTAACACTGAGCCAGCAAAGAAAGACATAGAGCTTACAGCATCCCATAGGTGACAAAATGTGTCTTTGGATGCTTGTGGAAAACAAGGCTGATCTACATAGGATCATCATCACTGTGTACATCTGTGATCTATGTAATTACCTAACACACCCTGTACACATTATTTGTCATTTGAATAAGGCTGAAGACAGTCAGTCTTTTAGTAGATACACATTGCTTCAAGACACTGACAACATGTTTTTCTTCTTTGTGTGTCATTGCACTCATATGGAGGAAGCACACAATCAATCAATTTGAGGTATTGAGGCAGAGCCACTAAGCGGGCAGCTAAATTACAGTCCTGCAGGTTGAGTGCGTCACATGCTCCCAGACTGTACTCTATTCCAGCCCATTTAACTGACAGAGCCAAGCACCGGCGCTCCAGCACATGCATTTCACACCAAAATATTACCATATTGTCAGTCTGACAACTGCGCCCCAGTGACAAAAACCCCCTTAATTGAGAGGATATAGGGCAATTAGAATGCAAAAAACAGACTATTTAAGATACGCCTTGCATACAGGAAAATGGTTACCTAAGCTATGGAGGGTAGCTGCAGGCTCAAACTGCAAATAGCCTAAATAAATCCTATTTCCTTGTCTTCTTCCCCCCCATGCCTAAATTAAGTGCATAATAGGCATGGGCCAGTTTGATATTCTGATGGTGTGATAACCTTCAGCAAAAATATCATTTTCAGGGTATTGTGGTATTGCAATTACAGCTTTAAAATGTATTATTTTGAAATGTCTGGGTAAAAAACAAATTTTTCCCCATTGAACACAATGTATTTTATTTTTGAACACAGCATACTGGCAGGAAAATGTCACTTTTTGTCCTTGACGACTTTTAAAAAACGGCATGACGGAAAATTTCAGTGGTTTTGAAACCGTGACTTTTTCGAACCGCGGTATACCTTGAAACCGGTAACCGGCCCATGCTAAGTTAATAATCTATCTCTCTATCAAATAAAGCGAGACTTCTGTGTGTGTGTGTGTGTGTGTTTGTGTGTATGCGTGTGTGTGTATGCGTGTGTGTGTGTGTGTGTGTGTGTGTGTGTGTGTGTGTGTGTGTAAGGTAACCTGCACGTCACACGCAGTCGCCACATGCAGTCGCCACATGCAGAACGCTTTACAACAGTGGGGGGGGGGGTTACCGGCTTTGACTGCGATACACTTTTTCCTTCTTCCAACATTACATGATTGCTGGATATACCAAGCAAACTTTTCTTCACTTTCCTGGAGCATGAGCAGATAGCTGAAAGGAAAACAATGTCTTCCTATGATGTAGACGTAGCCTACACTGTAAGTCAGTAGGTTAGTACCACAGTCAGTAGGCTATACAGTGGTATAGTTATAGTACCCTAAGTGGTTTGGGGTCCTTCTGTAAGTAATTTTGGGGTACAATTTGGTTTTGAAGAATTCTACAAGCTTCTCCGGGAACCATCACCTTATCGTGGTGGAGAGGTTTGTGTGTCCCTATGAACCTGAGGGCTGTGTTGTCTGGAGCTTTGTGCTCCTGGTAGGGTCTCCCAAGGCAAAGTGGTCTCAGGTGAGGGGCCAGACAAAGAATGGTTCAAAAATCCTATGAAAAATCGAGGAAGGGATGAAGTGACCCTGCCCGGAGGAAGCCCGGGGCCCCCGTCTGGAGCCAGGCCCAGATGGAGGGCTCGTCAGCGAGCGTCTGGTGGCCGGGTTTGCCACGGAGCCCGGCCGGGCACAGCCCGAAAAAGCTACGTGGCGGACATCTCTCCATCCCATGGGCCCACCACCTGTGGGAGGAACCGCTGGGGTCGGGTGCGCTGCCACATGGGTGGCAGTGAAGGTCTGGGGCCTCGACGGACCAGACCCGGGCAGCAGAGGCTGGCTCTGGGGACGTGAAATGTCACCTCTCTGTGGGGAAAGGAGCCGGAACTTGTGCGGGAGGTGGAGCGCTACGGTTAGATCTGGTGGGGCTTACCTCTACGCACAGTCTTGGTTCTGGAACCATACTCCTGGATAGGGGTTGGACTCTTTTGCCCAGGTTGTGAGGCGCCGGGCGGGTGTGGGGATACTCACAAGCCCCCGGCTGAGCGCCGCTACGTTGGAGTTTAACCCGGTGGACGAGAGGGTCGCCTCCCTACGCCTGCGGGTTGTGGGGGGGAAAACTCTGACAGTTGTTTGTGCATATGCACCAAACAAGAGTTCAGAGTATTCGGCCTTCTTGGAGACCTTGAGTGGAGTCCTGCATGGGGCTCCAGTCGGGGACTCCATAGTTCTGCTGGGGGACTTCAACGCGCACGTGGGTAATGATGGAGACACATGGAGAGGCGTGATTGGGAGGAACGGCCTGATCTAAACCAGAGTGGTTGTTTGTTGTTGGACTTCTGTGCTAGTCATGGATTGTCTATAACGAACACCATCTGCTGTCAACCGATCACCATCTGGTGGTGAGTTGGGTCAGGGGGTGGGGGAAGACTCTGGACAGACCTGGTAAGCCCAAACGGGTAGTGCGGGTAAATTGGGAACGTCTGGAGGAGGCCCCTGTCCGACAGACTTTCAACTCACACCTCCGGCGGAGCTTTTCGTGCATCCCTGTGGAGGGCATTGAACCTGAGTGGAAAATGTTCAAAGTTTCCATTGCTGAAGCTGCGGTGAGGAGCTGTGGTCTTAGGGTCTTAGGTGCCTCAAGGGGCGGTAACCCACGAACACCGTGGTGGACACCGGTGGTCAGGGAAGCCGTCCGACTGAAGAAGGAGTCTTTCCGGGATATGTTATCCCAGACGACTCCGGAGGCAGTTGCAAGGTACCGAAGGGCCCGAAGGGCTGCAGCTTCTGCCGTGAAAGAGGCAAAGCAGCGTGTGTGGGAGAAGTTCGGAGTCCAAGAAGGACTTTCGGTCGGCACCAAGGTACTTCTGGAAAACCGTTCGCCACCTCAGGAGGGGGAAGCGGGGAACCATCCAAGCTGTGTACAGTAAGGATGGGACGCTGTTGACCTCAACTGAGGAGGTAATAGGGCGGTGGAAGGAGCACTTTGAGGAACTCCTAAATCCGACTAATACGTCCTCTATGGTAGAGGCAGAGCTGGAGGATGAGAGGGGATTGGCATCAATTTCCCTGGTGGAGGTTGCTGAGGTAGTTAAACAACTCCACAGTGGCAAAGCCCCAGGAATTGATGAGATCCGTCCAGAAATGCTTAAAGCTCTGGGTGTGGAGGGGTTGTCTTGGTTGACACGCCTCTTCAACATTGCGTGGAAGTCTGGGACGGTGCCTAAGGACTGGCAGACCAGGGTGGTGGTTCCCCTTTTTAAAAAGGGGGACCAGAGGGTGTGTGCCAATTACAGGGGTATCACACTTCTCAGCCTCCCCGGTAAAGTCTACTCCAAGGTGCTGGAAAGGAGGGTTTGGTCGATAGTCGAATCTCAGGTTGAAGAGGAACAATGCAGATTCCGTCCTGGTCGTGGAACAACGGACCAGATCTTTACTCTCGCAAGGATCCTGGAGGGAGCCTGGGAGTATGCCCAACCAGTCTACATGTGTTTTGTGGATCTGGAGAAGGCGTATGACCGGGTGCCCCGGGAGATACTGTGGGAGGTGCTGCGGGAGTACGGGGTGAGGGGTCCCTTCTCAGGGCCATCCAATCTCTGTACGACCAAAGCCAGATCTGTGTCCGGGTTCTCGGCAGTAAGTCGGACTCGTTTCAGGTGAGAGTTGGCCTCCGCCAGGGCTGCGCTTTGTCACCAATCCTGTTTGTAGTATTTATGGACAGGATATCGAGGCGTAGTCGGGGTGGAGAGGGGTTGCAGTTCGGTGGGCTGGGGATCTCATCGCTGCTTTTTGCAGATGATGTGGTCCTGATGGCATCATTGGCCTGTGACCTTCAGCACTCACTGGATCGGTTCGCAGCCGAGTGTGAAGCGGCTGGGATGAGGATCAGCACCTCTAAATCGGAGGCTATGGTTCTCAGCAGGAAACCGATGGAGTGCCTTCTCCAGGTAGGGAATGAGTCCTTACCCCAAGTGAAGGAGTTCAAGTACCTTGGGGTCTTGTTCGCGAGTGAGGGGACAATGGAGCGGGAGATTGGTCGGAGAATCGGCACAGCAGGTGCGGTATTACATTCAATTTATCGCACTGTTGTGACGAAAAGAGAGCTGAGCCAGAAGGCAAAGCTCTCAATCTACCAGTCAGTTTTTGTTCCTACCCTCACCTATGGTCATGAAGGCTGGGTCATGACCGAAAGAACAAGATCCAGGGTACAAGCGGCCGAAATGGGTTTCCTCAGGAGGGTAGCTGGCGTCTCCCTTAGAGATAGGGTGAGAAGCTCAGTTATCCGTGAGGAGCTCGGAGTAGAGCCGCTGCTCCTTTGCGTTGAAAGGAGCCAGTTGAGGTGGTTCGGGCATCTGGTAAGGATGCCCCCTGGGCGCCTCCCTAGGGAGGTGTTCCAGGCACGTCCAGCTGGGAGGAGGCCTCGGGGGAGACCCAGGACTAGGTGGAGGGATTATATCTCTAACCTGGCCTGGGAACGCCTCGGGATCCCCCAGTCGGAGCTGGTTAATGTGGCCCGGGAAAGGGAAGTTTGGGGTCCCCTGCTGGAGCTGCTACCCCCGCGACCCGACCCCGGATAAGCGGATGAAGATGGATGGATGGATGGATGAATTCTACAAGCAGCACTACCAAAGGCCAAGCAATCGGCCCAACAGGCACTGTACTAGTATATATAAAACAAGTATAGAGGTATAAAGTACCAATTATAGTATGCTTTTTTACTTTGAAAACTACTGCTGCACTTTGGACTCAAGTCTGCTGTACAGACACATCCAATAATTTGTATTTCATATAAAGATATATTTTTGAAAAGTGCATAAGTGGGGAAGAAAAATGTAAATCTTACTGATGTTAATGGTGCTTGTGTTTTTTCTCTCTTTTTTTCTTAATAGCTTGATAGAGTAGGACATCAATTGAAGTAGTATATTTGTATTATTAAAAAATGGTCTGTTATAGAGATGGATAACATGTTAGAAACAAAATAAATAGCTAAAATACTACAGTGTTATTCAAATTGGAAACAGTGACACAGATGTCATTGAAATCATCCACAGGCTGAAACAGACGGTAAAGAACATCCATTCCTCCAGGTAGACTGAGAAGCGCTGTTCCTGTTGGAGATGATAAAAGCCCTCATTTCTACTCATTTCTGTCCTATTCAAAGTCCCACAGCCCTCACCAAAACAACCACAGTGACACTTTAGAGCCCAGCCTCCCCTGGCACTTTCTCAGCGAAAAACATGTGGCACTGCTAAAAATACCTGCTTCTGAATCATTCACGACATACACTATTTAGAGAGCTCATGCATACTCATCACCCTATGCAAATATGTATCAATTAATGGAATAACAGGGGCTGCAGCCTGAGCAGCTTGGCTACACTGTACACTAACAAACATGATGGAAGCAGTGACATGCAGGGAAAACGAACTCTGATCAAAGTCTCTGTTATACTTTTAATCTTCTAACAAAACATGGTTTTAAATTTGCGGCAGATTTCCCCAATGCATGATTAAGGTTTTACTGCAAGATTGCTCTGGTTTATAGCACATGCCTTCCACTCACTAACGGATCTGAACTCAACTAAATGGGTTACCACAAACTTTCAGTAGCCATCACTTTACTGAGAAAGCAATGCCTATGTACCCAATTACAAAAATGTATAGAGGCTCATTAGAGGCAGTGCACATGGGAAAGAAATTAGATTATAGAGACATAAATAGAGACATAATGGACAGAGATAATGTCATGAACCATGTATAACGATAATAATAATAACTTGGTTCACTCAGAGTTAAGCATGTGCACCACCACAATAAAAAGGCAGCATGAACGGAGCCATGATACTACGATTCACCATGGCAACAACCACAAACATCTGGTCAGTGGAAATACTCATGCGCACATACAGCGAGTTTGAACATGTATTTCGTTAAAAAAGCAACACAGCGGCTGCTGCAAAAGAGAGAGAATTTGCGTGGGAGTAAATTGCTGCTCGAGTCAATGCGTAAGTTCCAATAGAGTGTATTAATATCATATTTAATCATAAGTATAATATTACTGGTGAAATGGTATTGAACCTTTAATCTATTTCATTTAGGCCTAGGTGCAATCCAGCGGACGAAAAAGTCCTAGGCCTACTAATCCCATTCTGAGGCTGCAGCACCATCATTAACAGAATTATAATTCATAATCTATTATTTCAAAGGTTTTACATCATCTGTATCCTCAGTCAATCCTGTGGAACTCCTTTTTAATGGCTCTTACTGGTTTGTGTCCAGGGAACACTACAAAAATGTTTAAAAAACGTTCCAGAGCAAGTCACACTCTTCTTATGGCGCTTTGCTACAGTGGCATCCGACGCTGTTATGCGTAAATCACAACGCTTATCAATATCACTTCCCCATCAGTCAGGCACAAGATCTGACCATAATTACAATGTTGCTTTCCATAAACTGTCGTTGCTTTAGCCTATTATATTATCAGTTGCAACCCTGGCAGTGGGAAGCGATCGTGAGAGAAAATAAAAAATATAAAAACATAATTCAAACCGATGTGTGGCATTGGCAACACACGGCTCAACACGCCAACAAATAGCCTATACGTAATTCCCTCCACTGAAAATATAAATCTTTCATGAAAATACCCATCAGGGAATGTTAAGGGGTTGTCGGTCTCTAAATGTTTTACTTTTATGAGTGCACCGAGCTCCACCGGATCTTCTAAGAACAGTGACTTCATTATTGATTGAGTATTGATTGGTCAGTAGGTGGTGCTTTTACACCGATTGATCTCTAATCTCCAACATAACCTGCTCCTGAGTAACCCAGTAACAAGTGATCCACTGTTGTGATACACAAAACCCTGGGTTGAACCTGAAATTACCTCGTTATCACCAAATCTTGCTTCATAGTACAGGCCTCAGCTCCCGACCAGGTTAGGTTTACAGGCTCAGTTACCATAGTACCTGACTCTGAGGTTAAGTTACCTCTCTTTCTGAAATGGGCTGGAGTTACCCCTCTCTCTCAGGTTTGATTAACCTCCCTTTCTTAAGCAGAAAACCCAGAGTTACCCTCATCTCAGGGATAACAAACTCAGAGTTTTCACTAAACCTGCTTTCTGAAATGTACCCCAGGATGAGATCTCCAACCTTCTGGAGCAGCGCCTTGGGGGCCACAACCAAGAGCTCTGTTTTATTGCTATTCAGTTTGAGTAGGTTGGTTGACATTTAGGCTTTGATGTCATGCAGACAGTTGACAAGGGAGGGAGCGGAACAGATGGTTTGGTGCTGATAAAGAGCTGTGTATCATCGGCGTAGGAGTGGATACTGAGACCATGTTG
Organism: Sander vitreus; assembly: GCF_031162955.1. Classification (NCBI taxonomy): domain Eukaryota; kingdom Metazoa; phylum Chordata; class Actinopteri; order Perciformes; family Percidae; genus Sander; species Sander vitreus. The sequence goes on along the minus strand of NC_135876.1, from coordinate 1,784,349 downwards.
CCGGATAATCTGACCAAGGGGGAGCATGAAGATGGTGAAGAGCATGGGTCCAAACACAGAGCCTTGAGGCACGCCTTGGTTGACTGGAGCTGGATCGGAGCAGGAGTTGCTAATGGTGACAAATTGTTCCTGTGTGCTAGGTAAGACTGAAACCAGGAGAGTGCTGTGCCAGTGATACCAAGGTGATGGGATAGGTGGTTGAGGAGAATGGTATGGGAGATTGTGTCAAAGGCTGCGGAGAGGTCGAGGAGAATGAGTATGCTGATGTGTCCAGAGTCAGCAGTGGTGAGTAGATATTTGGTGTATAGATTTGCAGTGTTAGTTCTAATAAGATACCTATATATTAAGAAATGTATGACATAAAATAAATATAACAAACAGCAAACAATTTCCATGTCTGCTTGTCAAAAACAACCTGTCAACCACATAAGATATGCAGTGTTGCACTTACTATGATATATTTTTTTAACCCATACTGTATCTGCTCCGGTAGCAACTTCACTGTACGGTAGAGAAGGAAAGATGGACAACTACACAGGAAAGGCACATAGTGTTCTAGTGCAGGGGTCTTCAATGTCTTTGAGGCCAAGGACCTCTTAGCTGAAAAAGAGATGGAGCAGGGACCCCTAACTACATATTGTATCAAATTTAGTTGCATATTAAACCGGACCTATTCATATATTTATAATGTTAAAATGTGGCACAGTAAATCCTTAAGTTTAACTGTATCTGTGGATGGCTATGTTGTGTACAATGTAGGTATAATGTTGCGTACATTAAAAAAATATATTTAGTAATAATATGTTGGATTCATGTTAATGTATATTCTCAGACATATTTTTTTAAACCATTAAACATTAATATGGTGGCCTCCCTGCAGCAACTCTAAGGACCCCCTAGGGGTCCAGGACCCCCTGTTGAAGATCTCTGTTTTAGTGCATGCAAACAAAACTACATCACAGACAAGGATGTATATATAAAAACACACACACGCACACACACGCACGCACGCACGCACGCACGCACGCACACACGCACGCACGCACGCACGCACACACACACACACTCAAAGTACAGTGAAGATGTGACCCAGTCCTCCTGCCTTTGCCATGGATATCTCCTCTCATCTTCTGTGAAGCCTTCTCATTAAAGAAATATACACAACCTGCATTCCATTTTATAAGTCTGTGATGGCATAAGTGTTCTTTAATAAGTGGCTTATTACAGTACACCGAATGAATACCCTATGCACACAGCTCAGAAGTCACAAGGTAGCAGCGTTTTCACATGGGGACACAGAATGTCAGATAGAATAGATTTTAAACCATTATTCTAAAATAATAACTAATTTTTTTATTATTTATGTGGGTGTTTGTCTTGATGTAATACACTGGAGTTTAAGTTCCTGTGCCTCAGCAGGGGGAGTAGAGGAATAAACAGAAAAACTAACCAAATAAATAATCCTAATTAAGACTGCCACCCCTTTTCACAATTTCCCCACCAGGGTGACCAGCATTAAATTAATGAGACCGTCATCTTTTTTGGTCCAAACTGTCTTTGTCAGCAAAACACTACCAATATTTTGGACTTTTTATATGTTCTGTTTCTAATTTGGAAGTGGACCCTCGGCGTCGTCACACAGAACAAATTGGACCAGCAGAGTTCCTAAAAGCCATACCACGACTTGACAGTTTGACTTCTTACTTTCATCATTTAAGAAACAACCGAGCATGAAACTAAAAGAATCCAAGAACAGATGATAACCGATAAGTCAAGAATAAATACTAAATAATAAGTAATTCAAATTCGTAAGGTAAGTAAGTAGTTGTAAGGATGAAAATGCCAAGAATACTGGCAACATGTATTATATATATATATATATATATATATATATATATACACAGTGGGGAGAACAAGTATTTGATACACTGCTGATTTTGCAGGTTTTCCCACTTACAAAGCATGTAGAATTCTGTAATTTTTATCATAGGTACTCTTCAACTGTGAGTGACGGAATCTACAACATAAATCCAGAAAATCACATTGTATGATTTTTAAGTAATTAATTTGCATTTTATTGCATGACATAAGTATTTGATACATCAGAAAAGCAGAACTTAATATTTGGTACAGAAACCTTTGTTTGCAATTACAGAGATCATACGTTTCCTGTAGTTCTTGACCAGGTTTGCACACACTGCAGCAGGGATTTTGGCCTACTCCTCCATACAGACCTTCTCCAGATCCTTCAGGTTTTGGGGCTGTTGCTGGGCAATACGGACTTTCAGCTCCCTCCAAAGATTTTCTATTGGGTTCAGGTCTGGAGACTGGCTAGGCCACCTTGAGATGCTTCTTACGGAGCCACTCCTTAGTTGCCCGGGCTGTGTGTTTCGGGTCATTGTCATGCTGTAAGACCGATCCATCTTCAATGCTCTTACTGAGGGAAGGAGGTTGTTGGCCAATATCTCGCAATACATGGCCCCATCGATCCTCCCCTCAATACGGTGCAGTCGTCCTGTCCCCTTTGCAGAAAAGCATCCCCAAAGAATGATGTTTCCACCTCCATGCTTCACGGTTGGGATGGTGTTCTTGGGGTTGTACTCATCCTTCTTCTTCCTCCAAACACAGCGAGTGGAGTTTAGACCAAAAAGCTCTATTTTTGTCTCATCAGACCACATGACCTTCTCCCATTCCTCCTCTGGATCATCCAGATGGTCACTGGCAAACTTCAAACGGGCCTGGACATGCGCTGGTTTAAGCAGGGGGACCTTGCGTGCGCTGCAGGATTTTAATCCATGATGGCGTAGTGTGTTACTAATGGTTTTCTTTGAGACTGTGGTCCCAGCTCTCTTCAGGTCATTGACCAGGTCCTGCCGTGTAGTTCTGGGCTGATCCCTCACCTTCCTCATGATCATTGATGCCCTACGAGGTGAGATCTTGCATGGAGCCACAGACAGAGGGAGATTGACCGTCATCTTGAACTTCTTCCATTTTCTAATAATTGCACCAACAGTTGTTGCCTTCTCACCAAGCTGCTTGCCTATTGTCCTGTAGCTCATCCCAGCCTTGTGCAGGTCTACAATTGTATCCCTGATGTCCTTACACAGCTCTCTGGTCTTGGCCATTATGGAGAGGTTGGAGTCTGTCTGATTGAGTGTGTGGACAGGTGTCTTTTATACAGGTACCGAGTTCAAACAGGTGCAGTTAATACAGGTAATGAGTGCAGAACAGGAGGGCTTCTTAAAGAAAAACTAACAGGTCTGTGAGAGCTGGAATTCTTACTGGTTGGTAGTTGATCAAATACTTATGTCATGCAATAAAATGCAAATTAATTATTTAAAAATCATACAATATGATTTTCTGGATTTTTGTTTTAGATTCCGTCTCGCACAGTTGAAGTGTACCTATGATAAAAATTACAGACCTCTACATGCTTTGTAAGTAGGAAAACCTGCAAAATCTGCAGTGTATCAAATACTTTTTCTCCCCACTGTATATATATATATGAATATACATTATCACATTAGCATATATATGTATGTACAGTGGGGCAAAAAAGTATTTAGTCAGCCACCAATTGTGAAAGTTCTCCCACTTAAAAAGATGAGAGAGGCCTGTAATTTTCATCATAGGTACACTTCAACTATGAGAGACAAAATGAGGAAAATAAATCCAGAAAATCACATTGTAGGATTTTTAATGAATTTATTTGCAAGTTCCTCGGGAAAATAAGTATTTGGTCACCTACAAACAAGCAATATTTCTGGCTCTCCCAGACCTGTAACTTCTTCTTTAAGAGGTTCCTCTGTCCTCCACTCGTTACCTGTATTAATGGCACCTGTTTGAACTTGTTATCAGTATAAAAGACACCTGTCCACAACCTCAAACAGTCACACTCCAAACTCCACCATGGCCAAGACCAAAGAGCTGTCAAAGGACACCAGAGACAAAATTGTAGATCTGCACCAGGCTGGGTAGACTGAATCTGCAATAGGTAAGCAGCTTTGTGTGAAGAAATCAACTGTGGGAGAAATTATAAGAAAATGGAAGACATACAAGACCACTAATAATCTCCCTCGGTGGGGTCAAAATGATGACAAGAACGGTGAGCAAAAATCCCAGAACCACACGGGGGGACCTAGTGAATGGCCTGCAGAGAGCTGGGACCAAAGTAACAAAGGCTACCATCAGTAACACACTACGCCGCCAGGGACTCAAATCCTGCAGTGCCAGACGTGTCCCCCTGCTTAAGCCAGTACATGTCCAGGACCGTCTGGAGTTTTCTAGAGAGCATTTGGATGATCCAGAAGAGGATTGGGAGAATGTCATATGGTCAGATGAAACCAAAATTGAACTTTTTGGTAAGAACTCAACTCGTCGTGTTTGGAGGGGAAAGAATGCTGAGTTGCATCCAAAGAACACCATACCTACTGTGAAGCATGGGGGTGGAAACATCATGCTTTGGGGCTGCTTTTCTGCAAAGGGACCAGGATGACTGATCTGTGTAAAGGAAAGAATGAATGGGGCCATGTATTGTGAGACTTTCAGTGAAAACCTCCTTCCATCAGCAAGGGCATTGAAGATGAAACGTGGCTGGGTCTTTCAGCATGACATTGATCCCAAACACACCGCCCGGGCAACGAAGGAGTTGCTTCGTAAGAAGCATTTCAAGGTCCTGGAGTGGCCTAGCCAGTCTCCAGATCTCAACCCCATAGAAAATCTTTGGAGGGAGTTGAAAGTCCGTGTTGCCCAGCGACAGCCCCAAAACATCACTGCTCTAGAGGAGATCTGCATGGAGGAATGGGCCAAAATACCAGCAACAGTGTGTGAAAACCTTGTGAAGACTTACAGAAAACGTTTGACCTCTGTCATTGCCAACAAAGGGTATATAACAAAGTATTGAGATGAACTTTTGTTATTGACCAAATTAAAAATATTTTCCACCATAATTTGCAAATAAATTCATTAAAAATCCTACAATGTGATTTTCTGGATTTTTTTTCTTCTCATTTTGTCTCTCATAGTTGAAGTGTACCTATGATGAAAATTACAGGCCTCTCTCATCTTTTTAATTGGGAGAACTTGCACAATTGGTGGCTGACTAAATACTTTTTTGCCCCACTGTATATAATATATATATTCTTGGATATGCATTTTTTTTCTTTTAGCACAGCAGTAAAGATCAAAAGACTTCATCTGAACAATATCTGTTTAATTTTCTCTGTTGTCCATTTATTTAATACAGTTTGGAAGAGGTAAGGTGTACAATGCACAGTGTTTAAATAAAACATAGGTTGGTAAGACCGGGGAGGACTTTAAAGAAACTTGTGAATAGAAATATTATTAAAACTAATATTGACAGAAACAAACGAAGGGGAGTTTTTCAGGGTCCTTTTAAAATTAAAACATTACACATTTATTTAATACCTCAACGAATTCTGGCCATAAGGGCTTTACATATTTGACCCACAAAATACCAAACAAATACTCATCAGACTGTCTGGATATGCATTTTCACACTGTCATTACTTTAAGAATTTGAATTACTTATAATTTATTCCTGACATATTGTATAGCAGCTGTTCCATGCTATGCTATACAATACAAACAACACTATTTTCCACCTCATCAGCTGTCTACACTGTAAAAAAAAACGCCTGCATCTCACACACAGCACTCAATGCACAGGCCCTCCTAACACTATAAACACAATTCACCAACACATGCACCAAAACTGAAACTTCCAGCACGAGCTGCAACAGTTCTCGGATTTTAAGGAGATGGAGACGGTTCCTACCACTTTGCTGCTGGGCGCGGTGTGTGCCATCCATTGCTCCATTGTATCCCACTGTGGAGTTGGATGTGACATGTTGCTTGAGTGGCGAGGCAGTTTGTGTGTGTGTGTGTGTGTGTGTGTGTATGCCTGAGTGTAAGAGAGTGTCAGGGCAATGTAAGTGAGTATGTGTGGGTGCTTATAGTACATGTTCACGTCTGTAAGAATGCTGTGTGTGGGGCTGGGTGTGTGTCAGAAATACTGTGAGGGCTGTGATGGGTGAGTGTGTGGAATGTATATCTTAGTTTGTAGATCATCAAGTGATCTACGAACGTGACCACAGTCATAGAAGCTATGAGTGTCACTAAAAGTGTGTATGTGGGCATCCAGGTGTGCAATGAGGCATGATGCCAGTTTTTCTCTACACGGTTGGGTGGTTTGCTCAGCCCTTCATGCCTCTCCAAACACTGAGTAAGATCATCCTATTTCTTGACATCCTCTCAGCCACTATTACCCATCCATCAATCCATCCATCCATCCATCCATCCACCCTTATTAGACTGTCTAATGTGTCAGTTACAAGACACCTGTGCTCAAGCCTATACACCGTCTTCAACATTTTTTAAACCAAGGATCCCTTAACTAAAAGAGAGATGGAGCAGGGACCCCTTTATACATACCTTTTTGCAAATAATACTAAGCTATTAAAATAATAATTGTTGGCGTGACTTATACATCATTTTTAATGTTAAACATGCATGTGGCACAGTGAATCCTTAGGTTATTGTATCTTTGGATGGCCACCTTAGTGACTGTCTCACCTGTAGGCAAGTAAGCCTATCTTCAGTGAGGATTTGTATTTGCTAATAATATGTTGAATTCATGAATTCATTTCAATTTTTGAAAAATCATTCAAAAATTAACAATAATTTGGCGGCCCCCCTGCAGTGATTCTGAGGACCTCCTGTTGAAGATCTCTGCTATACACAGTTAAAGCTCATATAGAGTCCGTAAATCCATTTTTTAAATGACTGATGAGCAGATAGAGCTAATTAGGGGCGAGAATCAGCAGATGCCCCACAATATGATATTATCACAATATATTATACATTTATAATGTATAATATGTAATAGAGCATGTAATAATAATAATGTATACTTTATTAATCCCGCAAGGGGATATTACAATGTTTTCACTCTGCTGTTATTATACACATTATACACAGGTCTGAATTGCACACATGCTCAGTACCTCTACATGCACTAATGGAGAGATGTCAGAGTGAGGGAGCTGCCCATGGAAAGGCAACCCGAGCAGTTGGGGGATCGGTGCCTTGCTCAACAGCACCTTGGTAGTGCCCAGGAGGTGGACTGGCACCTCTCCAGCTACCAGTCCACCACCATATGTTTGGTCCGTATGGGGACTTGAACCAGTAATCCTCCGGTTCTACTGTTCCTACAGTAATACTTACTATGAATAGATAACTACTGTACATGAGAAGGCAGCTGCTGTATTTACATTCCAGCCATGAGCCAGTGTGAGTGCAAGCAGCTTGGTCATTAAAGAAGCGCGAGAGGCAAAGATCCACATGTACAGAGCAGGAAAAAGGGGACAGTGCAAGAAGCCAGTTCAAATGAGAGAGAAAATCTGCATGAGTTCTCGTTCAGAGTGTCAGATGTTTTATGGAAAACTTAAATTATGTAGCTTGGTTTTCCCTTTCAACTTCTTCTCTGCTCCTCTGAGGGATTGCAGAGGCCTGTCATCACACTACCTGGTGTGGTGCTGTCATCTTCAGGCCTGAGCTGGTAATGCAGGTGCTCTCACAATGCCATAATATCCACCAAACAGCTGTTCTCTGGTATTCACCACACAGATCAAATAGTAAAAAAAGGTTTTGAGTTGAACCACACAGCTCAGTTGTAGATTTAAAGGGTAACTACTGTTTTTTCAACCTGGACCATGTTTTTTGTGTCTAAGTGACTGATGGGAACAACACTCTTTGACATTGGTCCAGTATTAAGAGAGATCGCTGCAGTCAGCAGTCAGTGAAACAAGCTACAATTTAAGTTAATAGGACAACTGTCCAGCTTGTATTTACCTTTTACAAAAGTGCTCGTTCTGCTACTGACAGACTCAGATTAATATTCTAAGTGTCTGACAACATTATGGAAAGGATTTCTAAGGAGGTCGACCTTTCTGTTAAAGAGTAAGATCCTTTTTTTAAACATAAAAACATCCGCAAAATTGCGTTCCCTAAACCCACCAGACTCCATGTAAATAAACATCATTTCAACACCGTAAAATACACTTCATTCAAAGTCGACAGAAACAAAATAAAACTGTGAAAAGCCGTTTTGGGTCGTCTTTCCACTTTTCCAACCATCACAACTCTAGCTTTGTTGAAATAAACACATAGTTTACTGATTTACATGTGAAAATATGTTGGCTCTATACACGCTAAAAGTATTGCTTTGAAGTCTGCTGGGTTTAATGCTAGCTACCTCGGAGCTGTTTCTGGTTAAACAGAAAGGTCTTTAAGAGGTTTGATAAAGGTCTATCTCTGAAGGGATCCTTTCCATAATGTTGTCGGACACTTAGAATAATAATCTGAGTCTGCCAGTTGGCAAAAACAGAACTTTTCGTGGACCAAACTGACGATGAACATTTGCCGGTTACAGCGTTCACACTTAATACTGGACCAATTTCAAAGAGTGTTGTTCCTATCAGTCACTTACAAGATGAAAAAAAAAACAGTAGTTACCCTCTAACTGTTTATTTCTCTCTTTGTAGTTGAAAAGGCAGCGATCACTGAAATAAGCTGTCTGTAGTTGGCTGAAAACCGGCAGGACTCGGACTCCAAAAGAAGGTGAGAGGGCAGGTGGAAGCAATGTTTTAGAGGACTTATGGGACTATCATCAAAACAACACCCTGCTGCTGTTGTGACGTTATTATGGGTTCATGAATTCAACATCTTTTTCCCCCCAATTACATGATGTGAGTTTTCTACTAAGAAACAAAACAAAATCCCCAACACAATGTTACAAAAGAGAGTCTTCATGTTAAATGAATGTCAGATATATACAGTGAAAATGCAGCTCATTTTGTGTTTGGCATTCTTCCCTTAACTGTCTATAAATAGCAGTCCATAGCATTTGGAGACAGCCGGTGCTGTTTCCTCCATCTGCACTACTAATGTACACATACATGCATATACAGTACATACTCACATACACAGGATAATGTTTTGACCTTGCCAGCTGCCCATCACATACTGTGCAGCATGAGGTTTATGTTGTGTTGCATCATCAACTTTGGATTATTCTCTGCTGATGATCCCATTCTTACTCGGAGAGAAAAGAGAGGATGATGTCTCACTCACAATATATGAAAGAATAGATTGTCCTTATTCCTCTTTAGTAAGTACAGTCCCAGCAGAGAATTAACATAATATTTTCTGCTCATCTCACTCCCAACATGGGCTTCCAAATGTGAGAAACAGACAAGCTTAAAATATGGGATTACTTTACTGGCCTCATGTTGAAGTTTGAATAAAAAGAAAATAACCTTTGAGAGTGTTTGAAACACTCCAGCAAGAGAAAAGTAGACACCTCTTTATCTGCAATAAAATGACATCATTATAGGCCATCATTTAATTTATCAAAATAAGATCATTTGGAGTCATTCAGTTGTCCAACCTAGTTGTTGTGCAGTAGTTATTTTCTAACATATATGCATGTGACAGTAAAACGTTTTAGAAGGTGTCAACATCCTCAGTCAGTATTCTGCAACATGCATACATAGTGTGTATTTTTTTGGTTTGATGTGAACCATCTGACACTACTGTAGCACACAGTGCCATCAAAGCACCATCAGGCACAATAAGCACCATTTAATAGGGAAACTGACAAAACAGATCAAGGTTTCATATCTTCATTTTAAAGTGATTTTACTCTAGGATGAATGGGGGGAGATGATGTTAAAAGGAGGAATATTCTCCCTTTTACTGTAATTTCAAATATAAATCTGACAAACTGATGATAATTGAAAGAACAAAGGCACTGAAAAATCAAAAACTTGTGACAATCTCAAAACCCTTTCTGACAAAAGAGAGACCTTTCACAAAAGCCAATCATCATACATTTCGAAATACGGCATAAAACGTACACCCTGTGATTCACGATGGGCTGTTATAGCCTATAAATCGCTGTTTTAGGGACATGAGATGTCATCTTTGTCAGACAGCTCTAAGTTTGAAGTTTGTGGCACATTTCTCGCTATAATTGTTTCCCCTGCTGTTCATCACAGTCATATGAATCTGACAGGAGTTATGGGCTTTAATAAGAAACTGATTAATCTACAGGACGCTGAGTGATGAGATGCCACACCAGCCATCAATCTGACGTCAAGTAACTGCTGAATGCACATGCACTGACAGACATACAGGAAGTGTAAAGTAAGTATCTCTGGAAAACAAAACAGAGAAAAAAATGTAGAAGTGTAGAAGTGAACCAGGTGGATTAATGTCCTCACCGTGGCATCCATAGTGTTGACTATGTAAGACAGAACTTCAGACAGAACATCTACAGAGAGAGGTAGAAGCTTTTTTAAGAGTTTATGTTGAGGGAGGTGATGGGTTTGCAGCCTGTGAGAGAAGAAGGGAAGTGACTGTAATTCTGACTGTAAAAGGGAAATGGGAGAGAACACAGGCTTGTGAGAGACTGAGGAAATGAAAGTGCTGCTTCACTTGTCCCATACATCCTTTCTTTGTTGTTCCCAAAGTCAATTACCAGTAATTGGAATGCCGCCACACCACCCTCCATCATCATCTCATCAAAGCTCATTCACTCGAGCCGGTGCGACAAGCATTATCTCCCCAGGAACACTTGTCAGATAATAGCGAGTGGCAAGCGCTAATTCAATTACAAGAACTTACAGATCTGTCCGAGAGCACCTACACACATGGATATATTCTCTGCATGTAGAAGCGTAGTACATGAGCACACACCTTTCATATGGGCTAAACTGCCCAGAGGAACAGAAAAAAGCACTGAAGCGAAAAACAAATCAGCCGCCCAGATTGGTTCAGACGGGCCAAAACCCTCACAGATAACACAAGCTCTCTCCCTGCGTTGTACACCACAGACTCTATACCGTACATGAACTGTGTCCTACCTGGGTGACTTTCTCTGTGACGTGGTGCGTCCGGTCGATGAGTTTGCAGGGAGCTATGATGTCCATGTCCCCTGTGGGCAGGGCGATGAGTGGGTCGGCTTTGAAATCCACAAAGTTGAGGGTGATCTGAGGGATCTTGGAAATGGTGCGGTACCGCATCAGGTCAGAGTCCGACGTGGAGTTCAATATGTTGGACTTACTGTTCACAGCACCTGCAAACACACACAGACAGTAATGTTAAGATTAGGGCTGAACCATTAATCGTTGTCCAATCGCAATCATGATTTGAAAGAATGTGATTAGCTAATTGTGACGCCCGTGATTAATCAAATGTGCAATATTTAGTTGAATGTTTGGTGTCACATTGGGTTGAACATTTTTCATACCTCTTTTTATTATTATATTTACTGTTTTTCCTTAGATAAATGCAGGAATAATGTTACATATTGCTGAGTGTTAACAGAAATGTCCTATCTTCAGTGTATCTTTCATTTATTTTGTATAACTTTATTGAACATGATGGTAGAAGGTGTAGTATGTAGATGCTGCTGTTGAACTGAGGCAGATCAGACATTTCACTTTACAGAAAGTACTGATATTTTTATTAGAATTGATTTTTATTATTATAACTTTAGCTTTTGTGATAAATGTTCTTTGTTGACTGTTCTATGTTCTATGTCAATGCTTATTAAAAGAAAAACACTCATTGCTGGCAATTCATATCTATGTTCTCATCCTTGCATAAGAATATAGAGTATTTTTGATGGTGTCTCATGTTATGATGCTCCATGACATGTTTTACGTTTTTAAAAATAATAATAATAATAATAATAATAATAATAATAATAATAGTGTGTCTGTTTTTCCACCTCCTCTTCCTCACCAGTGCTGCTGCTCCCCGGTCGGATACTCGCTCTGCGGTTCTTTCGCTCCCATTCGGGCCTCATGGCCTCGATCTCGTCTACGGAGGAGGCGCGACGCATGCTGTGGAAGCTCTCGCGAGAGCGGCTGCAAGACAGCGAGCAGTTGGAGCCTGAGGCGTCCGGGTTGAGGCTGAGGCGGTGGTGAGGCGCTACGCAGGGGGACGACTGGGTGAGGGGACCCACAAGGTGGGCTCTGCGGGGAGGTGGAGGAGGAGAAGCAGCGGGTACAGGAAGGTCAGGGCCCAGAAAGGTGTGCTGGTCCTCCTGGTGGTCTTCTGGCCAACTCTGTAGAGCTGACCTAGGAAACAGAAAAGGACATATGGGTATTACGTAACAGGGTGTTACAGATGTGTCATTCAACTGGATATTTTGGGTTAAAGCCATATGATGGCAAGCGTCTGCCCATATTAAAAACAGAATGCTGCTGTTTTTAGCCAGCAGTAACCTTTTACCTCACTGTAGGAGGAAAAGGGACAAGAGGATTTCCTTGCTGGAAGTATGCAAGAATCATTTGCTACAAGGAGCTTAAAAAAAGAAAAAGAGATGAAAATGCGACACAAAGTGGGAACAGTCCACATAATTATGCAATTACACTTACAATGAAGGCATTACGAGATAGTGTGGTGTATTCTCATTTCGTAGGATTTAATTTGCACAGTATTCCCGGCAAAAGTCAAATTTGGAAGTTAAAAGTTAATGAGCCTGGTTGAGAAAAGTGTCAAATCTAGGTAAGTTGAAAGTTTATTAAAAAAAAGATTTCACACCTAAGACTTGAGGATGGCAGCACATTTTTTATATATAAATATAAATATAGCACTATTCACAAAAGCACAGACCCTTTATAAGACTAATCAAGACTGCAATACATGTTCCACAAATTCAGTATTTTAAATAAGCCTCTGCTAGCCCATCTCTAGCTCCCAAACATACAACTAACCCTTATAATAATTCACAGGGCCTACCTGCTTCCACTGATTTGCTCTTGATGGTTTAGCGCTAAAGGGGGAAGAGGCAGGAACTCCCCCAGGCCTAAGGACTCATGACTGTGGTGGTCTGGGTGCAGCGGCAGGGGTGTGGCAGTGGGGATGTGACCTGCCTCTGTGTCGTTCAGAGACACTTTACTGTTGGACATGGAGCGCAGCAGGGGAAGACGCAGCTTAAAGCCTCGTGGACGACCTGGAGGAGAGAAGGAGGAGGTAAGATTGCCTGCACAGTGACAGGTGGAGAGAGAGAATGGAGAGAGAGAATATGGGAGGATATTCTAGGTAGTGGAGGTCATGCTAGCAGAGAGGGAGATTTGAACTGGATCACCCTGACTCTAATAAACCTTCAAAATACAGCTTCAAAAACAATCTGCAGGAATCTGGGACAGGAGCCTTGATTCGTTTTTGAGTTTTAGCCACAATGTCAAATAACACAGAGAGAAAGACTTGATTCCAAATATGATCACTGTCCTACTTCAGATATTCAGCTATTCCCCAGGGTTATTCCTCTGGAACATTAAGTGCACGTTCATGTTCATGGAAAAAAAAGGATTTTGTCCAACTTGATCCAACACAAATACCAGGATTCACAGGAATGGAATTACTTAGTGAATATTACATCCACCTGGCCTTTCTGCAAAATGAAACAAATATACGGCCATAGCCAGCTATGAGGTCACTGAGGTTCGGACCTCTGTAATTATTTCCCAAAAAAAAAAAAAAAACACTGTCTCTTTGCATCTGAATAACGTGAAACCAGTACTTTCTCTGTGTGTGAGGCACGCAGTTCTCAACAGAAGCAGACAGTGACAAGGATCTGTTGATAGTCATATTGACATCATACCAGCCGCATTACATAACTGTCACCTTTCACTATAGTTTTAATGTCTATAGCCTATCTGTAGAATATGCCACAGTACAACTGAGCACTCACTTCTTGAACTTTTTTAGTCTAAACTGAATACAAGACACAATACAAGTAAATGTAGTGAGCCAAACATCACACACACACACACACACACACACACACACACACACACACACACACACACACACACACAGACCGAGAAGTCTCGCCTTAAACGCCTGATTATTGGCCCTGGCTGATTATCAGGCTGTTTTTGGTCAGTTTGCAGATGATCTGTATCAGCGTTTTATTTACCTGATAACTGATAAAGTTAATGAATTAAAAAGTGGCTCTGCTACAGCTCTGTGTCTGTCCCTCTGCTTCAGTTTCACTCACCACTGAGTCTGACTTAATGCCCCCCCACAACACTATCTGACTCTCTGTTACTGGGGATTATGGTGAAAGTTTCTCATTTATTAAATAATTGCTTAAAGCGTTTAAACAAAGTTTTGTGTTGGAGTTTGTAACATTCCAAAATCTTTACTGTAAATGCATATCGGTTCCAAATACCGGTTATTGGTTTCGTTAACTACTAAAAACCAGTATCGGCCCTGAAAAAACTGTATCGGTGGATCCCTAGTATAGGGTGGGTTGTGTTTGTAGGTGTCATTTTGGAATGAATGTTGCTACAGTAAATAAGCTCCATTAAAAGAATGAACTCTGTACCTCACTAATTTCTAAACTCTGACTACGACCAGAGCCCGTCTACGGTGAGCCTGTTCACTCCCTATTCAGCCCCATTGTACCGAATTTGGTTGCAGTTCCACCAGAGTTCCACTGGTGGTGATTGCGGTCCAGTGCTAAATGAATGGGACTGGGATATGGAGCTAGACAGCTAAATGTGTCTCTTTCGCCTGATTGTTGTTGAGAAATCTCAGATTTGATTGTAGTTTTTGCAAGTTCAACATGGATTATAGGTCAAAAGTTGAATGAACGAGTACTTGTGTCCTTTCGATTTCTTACAGGTTGAGTCGTTGTTGCCCATAACACGCTAGCATTCTGCTAATGAATGCTGATTGGTCAGTGAAGGACTGATTACGATCGGAGATCCCGCTTGATGGCATCCGAAGCAGAACCAGAATGTCAGAGTGAATATTTACAAAAACATTAGCAAAACTCTTTCTAGCACGTGTATTAACAGAGAGAGTCTAACCTGTCAGCTGTGTTGTATTAACAGGGAGAGCCTAACCTGTCAGCTGTGTTGTATTAACAGGGAGAGTCTAACCTGTCAGCTGTGTTGTATTAACAGGGAGAGTCTAACCTGTCAGCTGTATTGTATTAACAGGGAGAGTCTAACCTGTCAGCTGTATTGTATTAACAGGGAGAGTCTAACCTGTCAGCTGTATTGTATTAACAGGGAGAGTCTAACCTGTCAGCTGTGTTGTATTAACAGAGAGAGTCTAACCTGTCAGCTGTGTTGTATTAACAGAGAGAGTCTAACCTGTCAGCTGTGTTGTATTAACAGAGAGAGTCTAACCTGTCAGCTGTGTTGTATTAACAGAGAGACTAACCTGTCAGCTGTGTTGTATTAACAGGGAGAGTCTAACCTGTCAGCTGTGTTGTATTAACAGAGAGAGTCTAACCTGTCAGCTGTGTTGTATTAACAGAGAGAGTCTAACCTGTCAGCTGTGTTGTTGATGCCTCCAGAGAACAAAGGAAGCGACTCAGAGCTTGCCACAAAGCAGTATCTCTGGCCGTACATGTGTGTGACGTCACTGACATTTAAAAAGGCTTTTTAGAACAAAAAAGCCACTTTAAAAAAATGTAACACCCAGCAGTGTGTATTTTCTTAGCCTCCCCTTTCAAATGCAACATTCAAATTACTAGACAAAAAATGATCCTGAGAAAAGGGGTATAGCTCCATATACCTCCATTCATTCTGCACTGGCCTGTGAGCGCCCTCATATGGAACCAGAGTGGAACTGCAACCAGTTCAGAAGCTGGAAGTTTCTAGAGAGTGGAAGTTCTCCCCTTATTAGACATTCTCTGCTACGACCCTGGACTGAACATGTTAAAGGTGCAGTAAGCGATGCTGTGCAAATTGCTGTGCGATTGTTGATATAAACTTAACAGACAAACAAATACAACCCCCCCCCCCCCATTGCCCATTCACAAACTTGTCCTTTTTAATGAATATTTACCACCACCATCAATTCCAAGTATTCTTATTGGCTTGAATTTTTACATTTGCACTACCATGAACTGGGGTAGACGCTCTATATTCATGCTCCATCTTGAAATACAATAGCCGGTAAGAGACATACAGGACATACTGCTCCACCTTTCGCGTTTTCGCTGTCACATGATGAACTCACAGGTGCTGCTAATGCTGCTAATGGGTATCGTAGCTTCCCGGCCCCGACAAGTTTGAAGAAGGAAACATGGAGGACCACACGTTATCTTAATACACTGCGGTGGAGTGGGACAAAAAAATCTACCGGGAAATTTCGTAGACCACGGGGTGCGGACGATCAGACCGGGTGATCAGACCGGGTGATCAGACTGGGCGATCAGACCGGCCCACCTATTGCCAATCCGCCTCATGCACGTATTCAAAATCCAAGTTTCTGGAACAGGAGTCTTCTTCTTCGCCCAGAAAAAGAAAAAAGGATATCGAAAAAAGCAAAAGACCGGCTTTTTGAAGCATGAAGGCTACCGTAGCTGTAATACGTACTTTGAACTGCGTGGTGCGAGAAAGTTGATTGCGATATATGATCTCATCGCTAGATGGGAGAAATTCCCACACATTGGACCTTTAAAAAAAAAAAGTGCTTGAATCAAATATATTTAAAGTGAGTTGTGGACAACAGTGATAAACACGAATGAAGAAGAACCTGAAATCACAGGGAAAACGTGCACATACTTTTGATTGAACAGAAAACAACAGAGAAAATAAGCTTAGTCAGTAGCTACCTGTGACAAGCCAGGTGGGCAGGCGGTGGTTCAGCTCCTGTTTGTGGACTAGGAGGGCTTCCTCTGTCAAGCCCTCAAAATTCAGGATGAACATGATCACCAGGCCATCTTCGTTTTTCACTGGCACCACGTCCACCATACACAGGAAGCATTGTCCTGCATGGGAAGAGAGATAGAGAGAGCTTCGTCAGACTGATAGTATTTGGTGGAAGCTTTTATCCAGAACCTCTTACAGTGCCAAAAGTGTATATGGTTTAAGGATTGGGATTAAAATCCCCAACCCTGGTGGTGTTATTTTAGGTAACAGCAGCAGAATTGACTCTTTACACACAACCAGAGGTGGAAACATTCTACTTAAGCAAAGGTACTATTACTTTGATGAACTTTTACTTAAAGTAACTATATGTAACTTTTACATGTTTCTGAAACTGTGTAATGTTCCATCTGATGATCATAAATGACCTGTAACAGCAAACGAGACTAACAGTGAAAAGAACACTAGTTTTATATCGTTTTTATTAATGTCTCTGCCCAGGTCTGATTTCTCCTGTGAAGTCAGAGAATGATTTACGGCAGGTAGACGGAGCTACAGCAACACATTCTGAAGGGTAACACCAGAAAAGCCTGTGTTAGTGTATCCAGCCAGGTAAAAGGTAGCAGGAGATTTCTTTACATAGGCCTAATTATATTTTTATATTTTAGAAGTGATCTGCTGTAGTTATGGCTGATACTGGGCAGGACCATCACAGGAAAGAAGGAAATTAAACAAAGAACAACTAAAAGCTAAAAGGGAAAGTGAAAGACGACGGGGGAAACCCTGAGTCACACTCGGTCGGGCTTTCAACAGATGAAGAACATTACGGGAGTGTAAATGATTCAAAAACATCAACGAATTGGCCCTCAGGTATGTAATATGTCTAGTTCATTCATAAAATAACTTCAGTCTGCGTGATGTGGTTGTACGTCAGTAGCCGACATTAAATGACGTCCCCCCTCTATTTAGAGTGGACGTGTTATTCCTTTTAATCCTTGTTTGTGTTCCCCTACTATTTTCTTTTCCCTTGTCCCCCTGTACTTACTTACACACACTTGTTTGGGCTTGCGAGAGTAGTAGGCTAACCTTACGTTTTGAGTGGATGGTGAGCGTGAGACACTGAAATGGATGCCAATAAGATTCTGAATGGAAAGTTTCCGTGTTTTTTGTCGTTGTGAACTGAGCTGTTATCGCAGCACGTCCAGTCTGAAATACCACTTGATGGCCAAGCACACATCTGATGGCCAAGCACACAGCTGATGGCCAAGCACACGGCTGATGGCCAAGCACACGGCTGATGGCCAAGCACAGAGCTGATGCCAATTGTCCACCCCCTCGTCAAAGCCAGGCGACAAAAGCACAAAGCCAGGCCGATCCACTTATCCATGTTGATAAGAGCATTAAAATGAGAAAAAATAATGGGATAAAAAGAAATGAAGGGACATTTTGAATAGATAAAAATGTGTGATTAATTGCGAGATAACTATGACATTAATGTGATTAATCGCGATTAAATATTTTAATCGTTTGACAGCACTAATTATTTTTCAAACTGTAAATGAGGATATGTGAAATAATGCTATATAGCGTGCAGTAATATATTCATAAGGTGTAAAAAGCATTTGGCACAGTGTACAAAATGCCCCCTCTTTTTATTACTTTTGATTTCATTAGAATTTTTCTGCATGACAATTGCGCGTGTGTGTGTATTGACTCTTTACACACAACCAGAGGTGGAAAGAGTACAAAACATTCTACTTAAGCAAAAGTACTATTACTTTTACTCTGAACTCTGAACTTTTACTTAAGTACAAGTAAAGTTAAGGGTATAACATTTCTCCAAGTAAAAGTAAAAAGTAGCTCATTTTAAATTTACTTGGAGTAAAACATAGTTAGTTTTTGACAGCGTGGGGGATAATGTTTTTTTATATTTATACTTATTTCATTTAATTTCAGTGTTTTGTGATTTGATAAAGGCACAAAGCCGCTTTCGATTTGAGTTTGTTGACAGATACAAAACAACGTTAGAGATTTTTTTTTACTTGGTTTCGGATGTGATTTAAAATGTAGCAAAGTACAATACTTCAAACAAAACAGTACAGATTTCAAAAACTACTTAAAAAAGTAAAAGTACGCAAAAACTACTCAATTACAGTAACGTGAGTAATTATATTTTGTTACTTTCCACATGTGCACACAACACAAGTTCAATCGTTTTAAAGGGGCGCTATGCAGTTTTGGCCATTTCTTCTCTGTTTTCTCTCTTTTTGCCGGCAGTTTTCTCTATAGAGCCCCCCCCACCCCTACAGGTTTCTCTATAGAGCTCCCCCCATACAGGTTTCTCTATAGAGCTCCCTACAGGTTTCTCTATAGAGCTCCCCCCATACAGGTTTCTCTATAGAGCTCCCCCTACAGGTTTCTCTATAGAGCCCCCCCCTACAGGTTTCTCTATAGAGCCTCCCTTATAGGTTTCTCTATAGAGCCCCCCTACAGGTTTCTCTATAGACCCTCTCAGGTCCCCACAGGCTTTCCTCCATAGAGCCCCCCCTACAGGTTTCTCCATAGAGCTCCCCCTACAGGTTTCTCTATAGAGCCCCGCTACAGGTTTCTCTATAGAGCCTCCCCTACAGGTTTCTCCATAGAGCTCCCCCTACAGGTTTCTCTATAGAGCCCCCTACAGGTTTCTCTATAGAGCTCCCCCTACAGGTTTCTCCATAGAGCCCCCCCTACAGGTTTCTCCATGGAGCTCCCCCCATACAGGTTTCTCCATAGAGCTCCCCCCTACAGGTTTCTCCATAGAGCCCCCCCTACAGGTTTCTCTATAGAGCCCCCCCTACAGCTCCTATGTTTACTCGTGTCTGACTCCTCTCTCGGTCAGTCTTCCGTTTCCTCTTTCTCTGTTCCTCCGACAATGCTTTCCTAGCTTTCTGCTTCTTTTTAGCCGGCTCAGCCACGACGATGTGTGAAAAAAAACTCCATCACTACCTTGTTAGCCGGTTCCTGAATGGGCGTATGTGTGCAGAGACCTGATATCACGCGATACGCTGGCCCAAAGTGGTTTTTCAGCTCACAGGCGCTAGGGGGAAGCAAAACGACCACCATTCAACCTGAAAAAAGTCATTTAACCATCCAATGACTCTGAAGCTGTTCAGTTAAGGTCAATTAAGGTAAAAGAAACTGCATAGTTCCCCTTTAATGACTGTGAAATTCTACATAATGAATCTGTGTGCAGAGACAATGTGCAATCACAGATGTACACATGCATGTCACACCATGAATGTGAGCATGTATGCCCTAATTACACAGCATACACACGCACACACACACACACACACATTTTCATTTCTCTCCTCATTAAATGTGCATCTGCGCTTAATCGGCATTCACACTTTCTTCCATATGAGGCCTGACACGTTTGCTTATCCGCTTCATGACATGAGTGCTAAAACAGTAAAATAAGTGTGAAATTAGACTACATATGACAGTAAGTAGCTGGGAGGTTTCTACCAGGTCTATAGGACCTGGATACACTGTACATACCAGCTAGACTGGAAGTCAAAATACACCTGACACAGTCAGATTTACCTTTAGTTCACTGTTCTAAGTCTAATACATTATAAGACAAAGTTTTTTTCTTCTGACTGGAAATCAAAATAACTTGCTGTTCTGGTTTTGACACTAGGTATTTGAACCTTCAAAGAATCAAAATCCACATGTATAAAAATAAATCATACAGGATGATGACGACAAAATCAATGCAACTACTGGGACATCATTTAACATCTGATGGAGAACATATGGTATCTGAAAACGTCTAGAGAAATGTATGACTTTAGAGTTTACATTTTTTACATTGTGCAGCAGAAGGTTTAATGGATATTTCAATGTTCAGCAAATGAATACTGGGCCCTGTAATGTATTCAAAATGATACACGGTATACTGCAGTCATGTTACACATCATTTAAATCACATTTAATCTGTCCTTCTAGGCCATACAACTCCTTGCCCCTCTTGTCCTAGCAACCATAGAACCAAGCCACAAAGAAATGCATCCAGTTTGCTTTGTCCAAATAAAGGCTCACGCTTTGCATCAGCTTTTTGAGAATTTAAGAAAGCTATTTAGATTGTCACTGTAATCCTCAAGCTTATATTTGTTTCCTTTAAACATGGACACATTGGCCACTGCCTAAAGTGTCCTTTTGATATTAAATAGTTCCCCCTGAGTGGTCCCATCTCTTACCTGCACAGCGAAAAGTCAGTAACGGGCTCTACAAATGGCAGCCACAAGGGTTTTGGCAGTGTGGAGCATTTACATCCGACACGATACGCTGTACAACCCGACAGTGTGTCAACTGCATGCCTTGCCTCACTCACCCGCCCGCCTATCATTCATCCACATCATCACTGGAGAGTGGGCCGAAATCGGATTGGACAACAGCATAATCCCAACACAGGAGGGGAAAAATGTGAAACACAGGGAATACTAAAGGATTACACCATCTGGCCATTTCTAGCAGAGTGTGTGTGTGTGTGTGTGTGTGTGTGTGTGTGTGTGTGTGTGTGTGTGTGTGTGTGTGTGTGTGTGTGTGTGTGTGTGTGTGTGTCCATGCATGCTTATGTGCACATGTGTAGGTAGATGCCTAGTCTCATGTACAATCATAAGCTATGCCTGTTTTCATTAACAGCTTTAACAGCCTTTTTTTAACCGCTTAAAACAGCTCTGCAGCCAAAAAGGCAAGAAAACTTGAAGACACGTGTCACAATTTGTAAAAAGGTATTTTTTGTCGTAAAGACAAGAGAGAATGACAGAATTTAAAAGTGACCTCAAAGACCATGGCAAAAAATATCATCTCAAATACTGTCATTTATATTCGGCCAATAGGTAGGTTGAATTTGATATCTTTGCCATCATCAGTGTACACAGGACCATTAAAGTGATATCATAATAATGTATAACATAGAGCAGGTTTGTACTGAAGGAAAAGCCAAACCAATAGTAGACATATTGTTGGGAGAAATGCAAGTTTTATCAACTTGGTCCATGTAAACAAGCAAATCATTTGAAAATAATAAATAAAATATCTCATATTACGTTGTCAAACAGATTTAGTTGGAATTACTGTCACCGCTATGTGGATTCTAATCTTGAAAATGGTATACATGTATTCATGGGAGACAATGCCATCAAAACACCACCAAACTGTGAAAGCAGCGAGCTATGAGTGTGTGTGTGTTTTGTGAATGACAGATGTGATTTGTACACATGTACATGCGCGCGCGCGCACACACACACACACACACACACACACACACACACACACACACACACACACACACACA
This sequence comes from Sander vitreus, assembly GCF_031162955.1. Taxonomy (NCBI): domain Eukaryota; kingdom Metazoa; phylum Chordata; class Actinopteri; order Perciformes; family Percidae; genus Sander; species Sander vitreus. Next base: position 1,762,302 of record NC_135876.1, on the reverse strand, counting down.
CACACACACACACACATACATACACACACACACACACACACACACACACACACACACTCTGTAGGATTAAATATCAATAAAAGAGGATTCCACTTTAGTTCATCGTTTAAGTCTCATACATTATAATGTTTATTTTCAGTTCTTCTAATGAATCTGGAACACTCACCCGGGTATGTTCCAATTCTCTGATTGTGTGTTTATTTGCAAGTGTGTGTTTACTTTAAATACATATCTGATAATAAAAATAATAATAATCATGTATGCATACATAAATGAATGAGTAAAGTGTGTTCTACAGTACCCTAAGTCTTTGTAAACACATGCACACATGAGTGGGTTTATCTGTGTGTGTGTGTGTGTGTGTGTGTGTGTGTGTGTGTGTGTGTGTGTGTGTGTGTGTGTGTGTGTGTGTCAGAGTAGTGAAAATCAAGGGGTTAAGCCTACATGACCCCATCACACCCATCCTTCAGAACCTCCACTAGCTCCCTGTTTCCCAACACATCCAGTTAAAGTCCTCCTCCTCGCCCACAAAGCCCTCCATAACCAGGCTCCTTCCTACCTCACAGACCTGCTCCACTGCCACAACCCCCCCCGTAACCTCCGCTCCTCTGACACAAACGTCCTCTCCCCACCACTCAGGACCCCGCACCGTACCTGGGGCGACAGAGCTTTCACCATCGCAGCCCACTCCTTCTGGAACTTCCTCTAATGATATTAGATTTTACCTGCAGTTTTTTGCTGGTTTTATTGTTTCACTTGTTTTTTTATGTGCTTAATGTCCTGGTTTTATTGTAAAGTGTTTTCAATTATTTTTAAAAGCGCTATATAAATAAAATGTATTATTATTATTATTATTATTACATGTTTTAGGTGTATCAGAGCCATTTGTTGTTGACCATCATACTACATACTATCATCTAATGTAACAGATTTCGTCAGAGAGCATCTGAAATAAATTGAGCTCTGAGGTTAACGGGGCAAATGACATTTCATCTAAATGCTCCGCCTGGATGTATTCCAATTCAGCATGTACCATCTGATAATCTCAGTCAGAGATTATCACAATGCAATAAAAACACATCCCAAAAAAAAACACAGAGTGAAAACTGCTCGTGGCGGACCAGGGGTGTGTTCAAATAAAAGCCCCAACAAACTACTGTACAAAACTTTAAATTTGAAGAACTACGATTTGTTGGGAGGCTGACCATCACTGACACCAAAATCTTAAAACAGCTCCGTCTGGTGTGGATGCTGTTGACTAATGCCAGGATCAGACTACACAAATTTAGCCCGATTTTGAGCCGACAGACACGTCGCAGACAAACGTTCAGAGTCGTGCACGACAATGAGGGTCAGGACATAATCAAAGATCAACAATGTAACGTCTGGAAAGCTTCACGACCACGATGCAGAAAGTCTAGCATGTCAAATTGTTTTGTCTTTTTCCGCCTAGTATGACATGTTCTACGACGTGTTCCTTGGTAATTATGCATCTGAGCATACAAATATGATGTGCGGAGTTCCCCACGGCTCCATTCTGGGGCCTCTTCTGTTTAATATCTACATGCTTCCACTGGCTCAGAAAACAACAAAATAAGTTACCATAGTTATGGTTTGGTAGTTACGACACACAAATTTACATAACCTTGTCGCCAGGGGACTATAGTCCAATACAAAAACTGACTAAGTGCATTGAACAAATTAACGACTTTCTTAAATTAAATGAAGAAAAAACTGAGGTGGTTGTTTTTGGAGCAAAAGAGGAACGATTAAAAGTCAGCACTCAGCTTCAAACGATAATGTTAAAAACAACAGACAAAGCCAGAAATCTTGGTGTAGTCAGGGACTCAGACCTGAATTTCAACAGCCACATTAAGACAATTACAAAGTCAGCCTATTACCATCTTAAGAATATATCAAGGGTTAAAGTACTTATGTCCCAGCAGGATTTGGAAAAACGTCCATGCTTTTATCTTCAGTAGACTGGACTACTGTAACGGTGTCTTTATAGGTCTCCCTAAAAAAATCACTCAGACAGCTGCAGCTGATTCAGAATACTGCTGCTCCAGTCCTCACTAAGACCAAGAAAGTGGATCACATCACTCCAGTTCTGAAGTCTCTACACTGGCTTCCTGTGCCTCAAAGAATTGATTTAAAAATACTTTTGCTGGTTTATAAATCACTAAACGGTTTAGGGCCAAAATACATTTCTGATCTGCTGCTACACTATGAACCACCCAGACCTCTCAGGTCGTCTGGGACAGGTCTGCTTTCTGTCTCCAGATTCAGAACTAAACAGGGAGAAGCAGCGTTCAGTTTTTATACTCCACATATCTGGAACAAACTCCCAGAAAACTGCAGGTCCGCCGCAACTCTCAGTTCTTTCAAATCAAGGCTGAAGACCTTTCTTTTTGATGTTGCCTTTATTTAAATAATTGCTTATACTGCACTGTACATTTTATTCTCATCTTTTATCTGTTTTTAATTTTTTTTATCGTTTTTAACTGCTCTTTAATGTTTTATGTAAAGCACTTTGAATTGTCCTGTTGCTGAAATGTGCTATACAAATAAAGCTGCCTTGCCTTGCCTTGCCTTGACATTGACCAATAGGAAGAGAGAGTGCTCCCTGCATCTCTGGCGCACATATGTAAATATGGCGAAAAGAAGGAGAGACGCTACTGCTGCTGCTTGGTGGAGGAAAGATACACACAGTGCCCACATAGGCTTTTTTCACGGCAGGAATCGCCCTGCTTGCACATTGCACGTTAGTGGCTAGTGGGCTAGCCACTAGCCACTAATTCTACTGTGCAATTTAACCATGTGGCATTAAGAAACGCTGATGCTATAACGCAACATGTGCACTTATGGTTAGCTTCTATTTATATAATGTTAGCTTTATCTCATTTACATTATGTGCTATTACATTATTATATATTTTAGTACTTAACTTTTATTTATATTATTATCTTATGTTGTTAATGTAATTCTAGATAAACTTACATTTATTTTATTATTATAAGATTTATTTATATTTCTTTAAATTGTTCCAGTACTACCGTACCTGTATTTTATCACTTTTAGCACACCCTTGGACTGTCACAAAGTAATCTCTTTGTGCTACACAATAACAATAGAGTGCTTGAACTTAAAAAAAAAATAAAAAAAAATTTGTTTCTCTTCACTTTGATCACTGACAAGCAAAGAAAACAGGCTCCACCCTCCTACAACCGCGATGGCTGCACCTGATTGGACGAACGCTACAGTGAATTCACTTTACCTACTTAGTGTATGAAAGCTCCAGCAGACTGTAAGGGACAGTGTTGGGTTTAGAGGGACAAGGTGGGAGGGATTTAGCCTGGCTCCACCCTCCTACTTACTTCCGCTCAATTTTCATTTCCCTTCAGTACTCCGTCTGGGTTTGCGGTATAGTCTTGGATTTTCTCCGGTCAAATATTTGGCGGTCCAATCAGCGAACAGATGGAGTGGCTGAGAACGATGACGTTGAGGACGTGCTCTAGAAAGATGCGAGCGAAGCCATTCGGTCTGTTGTGGCAACAACGCTGCTGAATATCCAGAAGTTAAAGCCCAAGCAAGAACCATCTTGTTGTGTTGGGGGCCATGATGTTGTGGCCCTCCTCCCCACGGGGTTCGGGAACAGTCTGATTTTCCAGCTCGCTCCATTAGTGGTGAAGGAGTTAGCTAAGGCTAACGCTAGCAATGCTAATGCTAAACATAAGCCGATAGTTGTCGGTCTCCCCTCTTGTTGCACATGCGCATGACATACGTCACGACCAAATGTTAGCGATTGGTTATGGCAGATCCAGAGTGGCTCTGGGCAGATCCAATAGTTTTAAACTTCAACAGAGTACCCGCCTTCAAGGAAGTTAACACTTGTCAATGGAGAGAGGCCAGACTCTCTGGACAAATGAAATGGACCAGAGTCTCGTAGGACCAGGCTAGGAAGGATTAGCTGTTCAGGAACAGCTTTCTTCCAGTTTAGCAGGAGATCACAGAGGATTGTAGAACAGTAAACAGAGATTTTGCTACGCTCAATTAACTTGATGTCAGACCACATACAACTCAGAAGCTGAAAGATACCTCCAATGAGAGTACTCCTAAGGTTAAGTAAGTGTTGGCATCTAAAGTATCTGCTTCTTAACCTTTTGAAACTGGGAAAGATAAACAGGTTAACCAACAACTCGCTTCCCACCGCGGCTTCCCTCTCTTCCACAGAGCATCCTGCAATGTGCTGGTGTGGAAATTAGTACCATAATCTCTACTATAGAGCAAGTGGATTAACAGAGAAAAGGATTAGAGTTTGATCAACCAGCTCCTCACTTCTGTACAGAGGTGAAGGGATCAGAGGGGTGCGTTTAGAGAGTCAGAGATAAAAAAAAAAAAAAATATCAGGCATTTCAGAGTTCTATAGTTAATCTACACAGGATTATGTGATTTTTATGACAGCAGGATTTTTCCCTGCAAACTTGTGCATATACAGTACTATATGAATCTGACTTACTGTAACTAAAAGCATGCAGTTTTAGATTTTCTTTAATATTTTTTCATACATACATTATGCATTACACATACATAAATAATACTTATTTTTTTAAATAGACTAAATTGCTGTTATTATAATAATATGTAATATGTTTGTCTCAATCAATCACTTTATTTATATAGCACTTTTCATACATAAAAATGTACCCCCCCCCCCACACACACACACACACACACACACACACACAACACAAACAGGACAGAGAGGATTAAAGAAACGACTGAATTACGCAACAACTGCCCTTTACAAGGTATAGGCTTTAAACCACTCACTCAGTTCATGTTGATTTACTGAAGCTCTTCCCAAGCTATGACTGAAATGGTATAACTGTAATTAGAAGGTAGCAGATACACCAGGCCAGCAGAGGCTCAGAAAGAGCTTAGCCTAGCCTATCAGCCTAAAGGGCCACACACATCACATCACATATACATATATATATATATATATATAAATGTACAAAAAATAATGGACATAGCATTAGTGAGATCGTCCATTGGTTTGTGCCATTGTGAAGCCGGGAGTTTGCATTTTGGCCGTCGCAGTCTTGGTATTTTGGAGCCAGAAGTGACCACATTCAGACAAAGGGATGGAGCTTGGGAGGATGATGCGTTTGAGCCAGTTTTGTGTATGGTTTCAATGGCGCTGCGTAAAGATAAACACCAAAGAGGAAAAAGTTGCTGATTTTAAATCCTTCTGACACGTGTCATCTGGCAGAGTTTTGCCGGCGGGCTTTTAAAGTGCCCATATTATGAAAAAAACACTTTTTCTGGGATTTGGGGAGTTATTTTGTGTCTCTGGTGCTTCCACACGTATACAAACTTTGAAAAAATCCCTCCATGCTGTTCTGAGTGAGATATGGTTTCTGAATGTGTCCTGTCTTCAGTCTCCGGATGAACTGTTCAAAATCTGCACGGCTTGTGACGTCACACGCCGAAACGAGCTGGCTAACCGCAACCGTTAGCTCGTAGCGTTAGCATGCTAACGCTAATGCTAGCATGCTACCTCGTTCTCAATAGCAAAGCACTGCTACACCACACACAAGTTCACCATAATCTACAAAAGAACTACTTCCATGTGCGCCCTCATTTAGAAGTCTCCCAGCTAATCCTGCCTTGTAACTGACCGAAGTTGTAGAAACAGCCTTTCTTTTACTGTCTATGGAGCTAGCTAGCTGACATGATCTACATCTGAGCTACTGAGCATGTCCGAGTGCAATCAAAGATAGTACAGAAGAAGAAGAAAAGAGGTCTCACTCTGTAGCTAAAACAGAGACCAGCTGAAAAGAGGATCTGCAGCAGTGAGAGAGAGCTGTGCAGTACAACAAAAATATGGTGTTTTTTGAAAATGAAACCATGTAAACCTATTCTGGTACAACCTTAAAATACAATTATGAACCTGAAAATGAGCATAATATGGGAGCTTGAAGTAACCAGCTAGCGCTAGCTAGCTAGCTTTGTTGGTAGAACACTGAACAAGACATTTAGCGGCAACCAAAATGTTCCAATTAACTAGGATTAGGGCTGAATGGTTTGGGGAAAAAATGGAATTAAGATTTTTCTCTCAGATATTGCTATTACGTTTCTACTTCCTACTAACTACCTTTTTTTTTAAAAGTTTTTTTTTAAGGTTTAGCTTCAATATTCACTGTGTATCAGATAAAACATGTCATGGAGCATTATAACATGAGACACCATCAAAAATGCTCTATATTCTTATGCAAGGATGAGAACATAGATATGAATTGCCAGCAATGAGTGTTTTTCTTTTAATAAGCATTGACATAGAACATAGAACAGTCAACAAAGAACATTTATCACAAAAGCTAAAGTTATAATAATAAAAATCAATTCTAATAAAAATATCAGTACTTTCTGTAAAGTGAAATGTCTGATCTGCCTCAGTTCAACAGCAGCATCTACATACTACACCTTCTACCATCATGTTCAATAAAGTTATACAAAATAAATGAAAGATACACTGACAATAGGACATTTCTGTTAACAACCTGTGATATGTAACATTTTTCCAGCATTTATCTAAGGAAAAAACAGTAAATATAATAATAAAAAGAGGTATAAAAACTGTTAAACCAAATGTTACACCAAACATTCAACTAAATATTGCACATTTGATTAATTGCGGTCGTCGCGGTTAGCTAATCGCATTCTTTCAAATCGCGATTGCGATTTGGAAAAGATTAATGGTTCAGCCCTATGATGAAGTGAAAACACAGTGACAGGGTCAAAGTTTAGGATGAAAACATGGGCAACATCCAAAAACTTTCAAGATCAACGCTATTGGAATGTCCACAGGGCCATGGTTAAGCATAGCTAAGGATAGGGCACATTGGGATTACATTTCACTGGAATTGGTCTTTATAATTATATGTGACGAATAAAAATGATGGATTGATTGATGGATTGATGGATTGATTGATTATTGAAATTTCCCCTCAAGGGACTCAAAAAATTCATGTTTCCTTTCTTCTTTCTTTCTTATTTACCAACTCATGATAAAAAAGAATGCGGCAGCTTTGAAGAGCACAACATATTTCAAGCTCTTATTAGTATTAAACTGTTGTCAAAGAGAGTGTCACTTACATAACCCACAGCTGTTGCTGTACTTGTAAACAGCGTGGAAGGATTCATTTATTCAGAGTGCTATTACAGTACATGTCTGTATTTTCATCAGGACAGGGTGTTACGACCCCTCCCTTTTGGGAGGGTCATTCAGGTACAGTAATAGGCTGTGTAGGCTTCAGCCTAGTCTATTTCTACCAGTCCTGTATCATTGTCTGTCTCTCTCTCTCTCTCTCTCTCTCTCTCTCTCTCTCTCTCTCTCTCTCTCTCTCTCTCTCTCCCTAGGCTCCACATCTCTCCTGGTTTTGGGTTTGGGTTTGCCATTTTTGTTGCAGTCAACATCCATCCACACATTCTTCACTGATCCGTACACTCCACTCAACACTGATGCCATTACTCACCACACCTCATGTTTTTGTAAATAGATATTTTCTTCTTATTTACCTTTTCTGAAAATCATAAGATCATGGTTAAGACCAATGACCATTGCAGACAAAAGGGACGGGGGGGAGGAGGGGCATCTGTCTGTGAGAGCTAGAAAGATGTAAGAGGATGAGGATGTGAGCTGTGTTTTATCTCAGCTGCTCTGTTCTCTATCTCACACACACACACACACCCACTGACAATGTGACAAAGTGACAGAGGGGAATGGAAGAGGCGGAGAGTCTCATTTGCAGACACAGTCTCCTCCGCTCCATCACTATTTGGCAGAAAAAGAAAAGAAAAACTAAAGGAGGAAAAAGTGCAGATCTTCATATCCAAAGATCCACCGCGATGGCTTAATATTATACAAGCTGGCTGGCTGCAGGCCAACTGGTGAAGCTTGTTACAGTATGTTCCTAGCCACATTCAGAGCCAAAGAAACCCTGCTTCAATCCAAAGGTGTCATTCACCACAAGGAAAAATAATAGTACATAGTTTCATTAATTATTAATATCAAAGGATGAGCATTTCAAGATCTTGACCACTTCATATCTCGTGTGACCTCCTGATAAACAGTCATTACTGAACATTTGAGTAGAAATGCCAAGAGTGACTGTTGACATGTGCACCTGCTCAAAAGTGCAACTACGTATCGGGCGATTGAGCAAGCTACAGAGATACCATGTGGGGACCGCAAGAACTCTCACTGTCTGCTTGTGTTTACTCCAACAAGTTGATAGTGAAGATAGTCTGGATCAATGGAATTACATTTCCAGAATAATCCCTGACATCCGGAACATCTTGGTATTCCCCTCTGCTTCTGCTCTCTGTGTTGCTTGCTTGCTGTTTGAAGTAAGGCATTTTAAAGTGATGTGCTCTGACAATTTAAACAGACTGAGGCTGTGAATGAAATCATTCACTTATTCACTTTCACTACTGACCATGTATATGCCTAGAGGACTCTTTTGTTTGTCAGGTAGCAAAATCAGAAATCGTTTTTTTTGTTGTTGCAATACACAGCTTGCTACCAGTGGCTCCTGTTAAATGACCATCAATTTTACATTGCATTGTACGATTATTTGAGTGCACTATACAGAACCATATATGGCAAACATGCTATATAGTGGATACTGTGGAGAGTGAATGCTTTTGGACACCTAAGATAAACGTTTTTCCTAAAGGAAACTGATTTCCTTGTGCAGAATGTGTACAATACCAAGGTGGAAGAGTCAGTCGTGAGTGGATGAATATATTGTTCACTGTAAATTTCATGAGAATGGGTAAAAAGACATTCATGTTATGTGTTGCTTTAGCCTTTACTCAGACTGTTAAGTGTGAGAAATTGTTGAAAGATGCTGGTCATAGAAGACAATGAGAATGCCACATTAAAAGCCCTGAATTCCTTCCAGGTCCACTATGACCTCTGACCTCGCTGGAAATGAGCATGAGGAAAGGGAATGTCCCCTTGGACAAGAAGAGTAATGACTCAAGTTTTATTAATCAGATTAACAAGTCCTGATCAACGTCGCCTTGTGTCATTCTCGTGGGGGAATCCCTGCAGCATCCTAAGTACTGTCCCATTACCTTGAAAACTTTCTGAGTTCAACTGTTTGAGTGCAGAAAGAAACAGTCAGCTATTACTGTATGCACGCCTCCAACATGCATCTCACCCAGAACACACTGGCATCCCTAATTACCTGTGTATTAATCACCATGGAAGCCCAAGCAATGTGGAAAGTAGAAGTGGAGGTAAACAGATTAAATTCACAGGATTTACCTTAGCTTAACTCAACTGTGTTATTCGCTCTGTGTAATTGTTGTCGTTATTAGTTCTAGTGATTATGATAATTATAACGCCCACTCAAAACCAAGCATGTTAAAGTGGCAAATGAAACAACATAAGTATCATGTTATCATGGGACGGATCTTAGGGGTTTAAATGAGCTTGTTCTGGAAGTCTTTAGTCTACAGACTGAAATCTTATTGACTCTCTGTTTCAAGTACAGCATTGCATACTGGTCCTAGTAAACCACTAGGTGGCAGGGCACAACAATCTTTCCTTATTGTTCTTGAAGGTAATAGGCATAATAGCAAATACAGCCACACACACACACACACACACACACACACACACACAAGATACAATCTGGCTATCCTACACCGCAGCTCTAAGCCTCATACAGGTGTGTTGTTCTGAGAGGGCTGGGCATGGATCTGGATGACAGGATGGAAAAAGAAATTGGTGTGTGTGCGCTTTTGTCCACGTAACATTTGCCTGTGTGTGTGTGTGTGTGTGTGTGTGTGTGTGTGTGTGTGTGTGTAAGTCATGCAGACAGTTAATATTGGTGTTGAACCCCCCCCGTCCCTCTGATCTTGGCCACCAGCTGTCCTCTGATAAGTGATGTAACATTACTCCATCTTCTAACATTGATACTCCACACACATACACACACACACACACACACACACACACACACACACACAGACAAATTCCATGCGGTTGACCACTGAACCTTTTTCTAGATTGTTTCGGGATGAGAATCTGTGGAAGGACAAACTACTCCAGACAATAACTTGTCAGCCTGCCTCACCTGTAATAGAGACAATTAGCCGTGTTAATCTGTGTGTTTATGTGGCACCGTGGAAGCTGGATTGTCCTGGTGTGTGAGCCTGTTTATATGTGCAAGTGTGTATGCTTTAAACATGTACATGCCATGCATCAAATGTGCATGTACGTGTGTATTTTCTAATACACTGAGTGACTCATTCTGTCCCCTGTTGGTAGGAAATAAGAAATAATGCCATGGAGCTGTGTATTTGATTGATGCAGCAAACTGATGGGAGCAGGGTGGTTGGGAAGTTTACAAAGCTCCAGTCTGACAGGGGGATCCATTAAGCTAGCTGTCCGTCCCAGAGGGCTTCCGCCCTGCATAAAGAAAATGGTGTTGAGTGGAGCCCTGGCCTCGGTTTGTTCTGTGGTGTTATCCAGGCCTGGAAACCTTAAGGTGGATGACTGGATTGACAAAAAACATGTCTGGTATTCTGATGTTGTTACTAATAAGAGAAATAAATAAAAGTACTTGAAAAGTAAAGGTTACTCCCTGGAAGTTGTAATTCACTAAAGTATGTCTTAGGTGAGGTGAGGAGGAGTCAGTATTTTACCTACTGCAGTCATATTTCTTGCCATTTAAAAATAACCTTGCACCGATGAAAAGAGAGCTGAGCCAGAAGGCAAAGCTCTCAATCTACCGGTCAGTTTTTGTTCCTACCCTCACCTATGGTCATGAAGGCTGGGTCATGACCGAAAGAACAAGATCCAGGGTACAAGCGGCCGAAATGGGTTTCCTCAGGAGGGTAGCTGGCGTCTCCCTTAGAGATAGGGTGAGAAGCTCAGTTATCCGTGAGGGGCTCGGAGTAGAGACGCTGCTCCTTTGCGTCGAAAGGAGCCAGTTGAGGTGGTTCGGGCATCTGGTAAGGATGGCCCCTGGGCGCCTCCCTAGGGAGGTGTTCCAGGCACGTCCAGCTGGGAGGAGGCCTCGGGGAAGACCCAGGTCTAGGTGGAGGGATTCTATCTCCACCCTGGCCTGGGAACGCCTCGGGATCCCCCAGTTGGAGCTGGTTAATGTGGCCCGGGAAAGGGAAGTTTGGGGTCCCCTGGATGGATGGATAAAAATAACCTAAGATAGTTTAGTGGGCATTCGAGTGAGAGGAGTAAGCCAGAATGGAAGACAGGTTGTTTTTTTTATCTTTCAACTGCGATCTGATTTTAGCTGAGACTTACTTTAGTGATTGGTATCACTGAATGTCAAATACGTAGGTATTTGTTCCTAGGAAGCACTCAGTGATACATACTAATATCTTAAAGATCAGTTGTTTTGCGGCTGATGCAGAAGATGAATAAAGAGAATGATTACATATAACAGGAACATGCCAGAATCAATCTAATACAATTCTCTCTCTTGATCGAACTAATCCCTTCCTTCCATATTCCCTCCCTACCACTTACTATTAGTGCAAAGTTAATAAAAAAAGCCTGTTTCCAATCAAGAGCACTCTTCCTTCCTCTGCCTTCATTAAGTCTTCTCATCCACTCTCTTCTATTGACAGGATTTAAAAATGAGAGAATAAAGTAATGGAGGGAAGGTGACTGATCACAGATACTTATGCTTGAGAGATGAAGAGTGAAGTGTAATAAGGGTCACAGCGGCACCCTACCTCTACCTAGAATTGGCTTACTTCCTCCAAATATACTGTGCATATTGGTGCATGGTGCGATTTTCACAGTGCAAAAAAAGTACAAAATGGCAACATGACACTATGTTAATAGGATCTTGTTTAGGAATATGTTGTAGTGCACTAAATGCAATGTGATGTTGGATGTGTGATGTTGAGTAAAGGGATGCTCAAGAGTGCATGACTGCAGATCAGGCAACCACGATCAAACTTCCAACACATTATGGACTCATTTAATTTGTGAGAATTACATTTTAAACTGGATCCAAAAACCGATCTGTTTTATTTACACCCAGAGGGGACAAGTTCAGGTAGTTTGCTAGCAGAAAGGTGGACGAAGTAGATACAATCGGCGCTTACCCACTGCTAGTACCAGACGTGATGATTCTGATTGGTTTAAAGAAATGCCATTAAACCAGAGCACGCTTTCATCCCATCCCCGAATGCTATGTGGAGTAGCCATACCCTCCTTCAGGGCGCTTTGGAGGAGGGTCTGGCAAAGCGCAGACTACTGGAGCTCCGGCACCCAAACCTGTACACATGGCGTCCAGCATCCCCATTGAGTGAAAAACACATTCTAATACCCACACACTTAAATGTATGTATCACACATCACAAACATATACATGTGTGTACACAGGTAGACACACAGGTTCCTACAGATTATATGTCAGGAGTGTGCCAAAGCACCGGCTACATGCTATGAAAACAAGAGAGGTCAGAAGACATTGACACGCTGAGCAATTACATTTCCTTCAAGCTGATAAAACACAAAATGCAGGGCATTTTCTCTACACTTCCCTTCTAATTTTCACTTTTTTGCTACAGTTGGCTGGTTTTCGAGAGTGAGATGAAATTAAAATCAAGTTATGACATGTTTTAAAAGCACTCTGCTTGCTTTTCAGACGTTCATCGTTTGAGAATGAAAATTCACACATCACAGGGTCTGCCTGGAGGGTTTGTGGATCTCATTCGGTTCTGTTCATTATAATTGCATCATGGAGCTTGGAAGGCTGACTGTGACCCTTCTGATACAACCATCATTTCACATGCATGCACAATACAATTGAACAGGATTCGCGGAGTGATATGCACACCTGACTGCACATGAGATATTTTAAACCAAAATGTCTTTATTGGTATTTTTGCACAGAATGGAACAGAATTAACAGTGAGTGCAATGCAAGGAAGTTCTGTGATATTGTACCAGCCCCACCCACCCCATTACCCCACTCACCATACAGTCACACATTTACGTAATTTAGTACATATTTGTAATGTACTATAATACATTTTGTCTTTAGGAATTTACATAAAAGTGAAGAGTGCTGACAAATATGAGTGTATAACTACACATACATACATACAAACAAACACACACACACACACACACATTAAAACAAAGAGGGAGGGCGGTCAATAACTAATGAAATGGTATTAGAAAAAAGGAAATAAATGAAATAATAGTAGTGATAAGTAATAAAACAACCCGATATTTCAAACTGACCACTGATTCTATGGTCAGTATACCAATGCACCTGGACAGGATTTGGTTTGACATGGTTTCATTGGGTATATACATTGGGTTAATTAAAGCTCCATGCACCTCTATCAGCTTGGCAAATATGGATTCCATCAGGAAGGCCTCATTAATAGAGAGACATTTAATGTTACTATTCTCTGGGAGAAGCTCCTCAATTAAAGAGACCCTGGAAGTGAAAAGGACTGCCTGCATTGTCTTTATTCTTTTCGACGGACATGTTCCATTGTGTTAGCAGCAGGGAACATGCATGTATGTAATGTTTTTGCATATAATGAGAAATTTGAGGAGGAAAAGAAGCAACAACATTAACTATTTAACACACTCCCCTGAAAATAAAGGTAAAGGTAACAGGGTTATATACGGACAATCTATGGGTCATATGGGACAATGTGGACAGTGGCAGGAAGAAGAGTGATAGGGAGAGGAGAAAGAACAAGAGGGAAAAGACAAGTTTCATTTCCTGTCCAAGGCTGCAGTTATTTAATATGATGAAGACTCCCATCCTTCTGTGTCCCTGTCTGCCGGACGTTCCTGCACTCTCACTGTTTAAAGACAGACAGGAATGCACACTTAAGCCGGACAGATATGTACTGTACATTACAAATTCTCCAGGAAGAATTTCAGAATCAGATAGAGATAAAAGAGGACTTTCTCAGAGTTTCTTGACCCAAACATCCCACAGCTCACAGTTTGAGATGTTATCCAACACAGAACATTCACAGTTCAGAGAGGGACAAAGGTAACAGAGTTCACAGGAAAACGTGAATACAGAGAACCACACGCCACGCGCTAAAATCGAGAGCATGCAGACGCACAGTGTGTGTGAAAGTGTGTGTGTCAGAGAGAACTCCGGCAGGGCCCAGGTGGTGGGAATAGTGCCAATTTTAAGGTCAGTTGATGTCATTTGAATAGAATAGAAGAGCTTATTTGAATGGAAAATTCCGCGGGTGTACATCATTTTCATGGTCCTTGACAAAGGTAAGCTCACAAAATGGGCAGTCAGCCGTCATGACCCATGGGACTTCCATAAAATGAAGCAAACACTTAAAATACTTATGCATTGTATGGTATGGGCTGTATGTTTATGGCTTGAATACATATATGCAAATCTATATGTGTATTTTATCTTTAATCTTTAATCAGTGATCTCCCTCTCCATTTTCTTTGCTGATATTCCTTTGTGTGCACTTTTCTGCCCTCTGTGTTGCCCTCTCCATCGCTCTCCCACTCCCTCACTCACTCTCTCCGTCTTTGAATGTGGTTATGTAAGACGTCTCTCTTTCTCATCAGCATAGGCTGAGAAAGACAGAGAGAAAGAGACAGGGACAGGGGGAGGTGCAGACACTTTCAAAAGATATACTCTGATGTTCATTTCCAGCTTTCCCAAGCCTTTCTTTCCTCAACTGAAACATGAAGAAGTAACCGCCCCTCCAACCACCACCACCACCATCACCACTAACTACAAAAGCAGTGCTAATTTCCAAATGAGGGTTGAAGCCTGTGAATGCAGCACATGTCCACTGCTGGATGCTGACATGCTCATTTACCAGCCGGCCTCTTCAAAACACAATCCGTAATTGTCTCCGCTGTATGGAGCCAAGTCACTTTGAAACAGTTTGTAATTGCCGGGCTGATGCTCTGTGGTTTAGCTAAGCAGCAAGTTAAGTTTTTTTGGCAAACGAGCAACGAAGTTTGTTAACTGTAATGAGCCAATCGCCTGCAAACGAGCAAGAGGAAGACAGTGAGAGAGGAGGAGGATCAAGGAGTAGGGAGAGACAATTGTGGGAAAAAGGGTAAAACAATTGTGTAAGGAAAGAGAAATTGAGGGAGAGTGTGTGTAGGAGAAGAGGAAATGGGCAGAATTTGGCAAAGGGTGATAAATCAGCTGCAGTTATAAGATGACATGGGGGCTTTAAAAAGCTGGTGGCAATAAAAAAAAAGCAAGGCAGTGGCCATGATATCATCATCTCTTCATTTAATTGAGGATGAAAGAACAACAAACACCGTCCAGCACCTGCTCCCTAATTTAAAGGGACAGCTTCATTAACTGTGGGAACCTTGTTGCCTTGGTAACAAAGGGGGGGGTGGGGGGACTGTCTGAATAGAGAGAGTGAAACTGAAAATAAGGAACGGGGACTTATGTCAAGGTTTGAGGAGGAAAGGTTCGGTGGAATGTAGTGTTACAGTGCTGCTGACGCAAGTGTAGAGTGTGTGTTTGTGTGTGTGTGTTTGTGTGTGTGTGTGTGTGTGTGTGTGTGTGTGTGTGTGTGTACGTGTGTGTGTGTGCAATTTTTGACTTTAATGCTGACTGTCACCAGCTGTTGGTTTATAAGCTGTGTGATAGAAACCAGAGTGTAAGAGAGAGCCTGAAGCTCATCTGTTGCAGCTGTTAACTTCTGCAGACACAGACAGACACTGTCCCAGTCCCACACAAACGCACACAGCCATCACATCCACATCTATCCTCTGAGCCTGTGCTTCTCTCCTCTTGCTCTTTCTCTTCCTGTGGCCCATGCGTCTATTTTTCTCCGCCCCTCCCTTCATCTCCTTCTCCTCTTCTGTCTGTGGTCAGAGGACAAGGCTGGGATGAGTAATATGTAAACCTCCCCATCCACACACACACACACACACACACACACACACACAAAACAATGAGTAACAAGACTTGCTGTGTCTCCCAGACTTGGGAGCAGGGGAACTTTAATTTGGATGGAGGGCCAGGTTCCATTGGTGAGGCCATACATCAGAGCCAGGCCTGATGAAAGCCCAGCAGCAAGGGCTTGGCTTAGTTTATATCAGGGGTGTCAAACTCAATTTCACTAAGGGCCACATTGGAAAATGATCACATCAATGGCCAGACATGTATAGTTTATTGACATGCTTTTATTAATTGAAAAAGTAAATTATCTTTGACTGTACTATTGCATGCCTCCTATGGCCTTTTTACTTACAGTTTGCTTCACATAAAGGCCTGAAAAAATCAGCAAAAACAAGTTCTTCAGCCATCAGAGAATTCAGCAAAACAAGAAAAACAATGATTACATTCTGTTTCACAGCCTGAATATGAAAACTTGCTGGTTGTGTGGGAATTTCTGAGTTTCAAAATCTGCCAAATTCCGCTTTGAGTGTTGTGTAATTACAGTTTGAAAACAGTTTTCCATCTTTTTGGTTTGGCGCACAACTAGGCAGGCCAAAATTGATTAATGAACCTACATTTTTTTTAAGCTGGATTTGGCCCATATGTATGCACGTACACGTACACGTACACACACACACACACACACACACACACACAACCAGCACTGATATATCTTTCCTATGATTAAAACAAATAAAGCAGAACAAAGTGCGCAAAAACTTAAAGGCAGCATTAACAATTAACCCTGATTTTTGCAAAAACGATAATGACATATTAGAAAAAAGAAATGACTCCTTTACACATCCACCGGACACAAAGTAATGTTACAACTGATTTGGAGGTCGGTCAACTTAAGGACTGTACGTCCAGTATCTATAAGCTCCGTTTGTCTGCACAAACTCCTGAGGGAAAGATGTGGCTCACCATCTGGTGGGTTTATCAGAGCTGTTTCACTGACAGCTACCTGTTACTGAAAATGACGCTGATGATGTGAGACGGAATCAAAACTAAATTGGTGGGCCAAACAAATTAGCTAAAAACACGTTAACACTAGATAGAGAACTGCAGACTTAAGGGAGAGAATTATTTGTGAGTTCATGAGATAAGATTCAGTACTGTAAGGCTTCACAGATCCCCAGAGGGGACATTCACAAGTGTTTGCAGGAGCACAATAATAATAGCGACCCCTTTTCACCTGCACATGTTCTTTTGATCCACTTTTAAAATGTAAAAATATTGATTCGACCAAAATAATAGGACAGCAAAATGGTTAAAAAAAAGATTGGTTGGTGGACAGTAGGTCAGACATACAATCTGGAGACAGTCCATTAAGGGCCTTTAAAGAATAAACTACATCTGAATAATCAATCCTGCAGTATTACAAGCCAGCATTCTATGTAAAGACATTTAAATGAAAGTAAATATCTATATTGGTTTTATGCTTTCTCCTTCCCTCCTTTGTGTCTGTCTCTTGTTTCTTTATGGGTACAAGATCGTATGAACAACCTCTCCTCTTTCTCTCTCGCATGTTTCTACGCCTGTATGTGTGTATTCAATGGTAATTTCGTTTTTTTTTTCAACCTGGACCCTATTTTCCATTGTATTGGTGTCTAAGTGTACTGTAACCAGCAGACATGAACCAAGCTGCATTGAAATCATATGCAGCTTCAATTTCCGTCCACTAAAAGTTCTGTTTTAGCCTCTGACAGTCTCAGATTGTTATTCTACGTGTCTGATAACATTATGGACAGGATTCATAATGTTGCAGGATGTCTAAAGAGATAGAACGTTTTGTTAAAGAGTAAAATACTTTTTGTTTAACCAGAAACAGCTCTGACTCCATGTAAATAAACAATACTTTTAGTGTGTATAGAGCCAGCATAATTTCACTTGTAAATTGCTGTCGACTTGGAATGAATCTGATGGGTTTGGCGATTTCGAGGATGTTTCATTTTAAACAAAAAGGTCGACCGCTGTAGGGATCCTTTCCAAAATGTTGTTGGACACAGAAAAATAGTCTGAGACTGTCGGTGGCAAAACAAGCACTTTTAGTGGACGCAATTGAAGGTTCGCAATTGCACAATAACGTTACTTTGTAGCTTGTTTCTCTGACTGCCGACTGAAGCGGTCTTGCCTAATTCTGGACTAATTTCAAAGATTGTTCTTCCCATCAGCCACTTATACACAAAAACATGGGAAAATAGGGTACAGGTTGAAAAATAAACAAAGTTACCCTTTGAGAAAATGTACCTCTGCATGGTTTATGTTTTTGTGTAATGAACAAACCAATCCATAATTGGCCTCAATGATCCACAAACCATATCCATGCTGTGTAGCTCATTCGTTTGATGAATATGATTGTTATTCTAATCAATAACGGACCACCTAATGAGCCAGCCAACCAAGCATTGGACATGAACAAATGAAGCACAATGCAAGCATAGCTGGAGCTTTACTACACACAGCTAATCTATGAAGTTATTCATGTCCTTTTGCTGCTGTGTAAAAACTAACAATGAACTGCCCGTGTCAAGGTGAAAAGTTTATTTTTACCCAGCCTTAGCAATAACCTTTGTAAGTAAAGATGTCAAAGCTTGACTCTAAGGTAAGGTAGGCTTTAGAACTGCTAAAATCAGAGATAATATCCATATGAGAGCTTACTTTGCTAACATGGGTGACAGGATGAGATCATAGTGTCTTTACCTATGAACACAATCATAACACCAGGTGATCTGAAAATAGCTATAATCTAAAAATACAAAACTATTTCAAATGGATCAGGAAGACTTATCAGCAGGAAATCCTGCAGTACATTTAAATAAATATCTAGATATCCAACTTCCTCTTAAAATTCCCTCACTGGCTCAGGGTCTTAGAGCGCTGAGACTGTGTTTATGTGGAGGTTAATATCACCTTTCTATTCTCAGTGCCTCTAAACCAGTCAGCAGCTGAGGCAGATCACAGCGAAGCATGTGTGTGATTTAACAGGAGTTTCTGTGAGCTCTACCAGCAGCCACAAAAAGCCGCAAACGTGTGTGTGTGTGTGTGTGTGTGTGTGTGTGTGTGTGTGTTTGTACAGTAAGTGTGTGTCTGTGAGAGAAAGTGATGATGAGTTGGAGACAGAGAGCTGAGGGGAGCTTGTGAGTGAGTTTGGGAGTGAGTGTGTGAGAGAGTGAGTGAGTGAGTGAGTTAGTAAGTGTGTGTGTATGTGTGAGAGAGGGAATGGAAGTGTCAGTGATTAGCTATTAGCTATTGAATGAGTATGAGTGAGAGAGTGAAGGTGGAGAGTCATTGTATTGTCAGGTATTGAGGGTGTGAGTGATTGAGTTTGTCAGTGAGTGAGCGAGAAAAATATTGAGGCAGAGGACAAGAGAGGACCAGCAAAAGAGAGAGAGAGCAAGTGTGTGTGTGTGTGTGTGTGTGTGTGTGTGTGTGTGTGTGTGTGTGTGTCAGGCTGTAGACTAATGAATGACCCGCAGATAATGTTTTACAGGACCGTTATTGCACACACACACACACACACACACACACACACACACACACACACACACACACACAGTCACCGGTGGAGAGATAAGGATCATATCCAGACAGGCTAGCTTGGCGTGCTAGATGTCCGTGGAGACTTTTAAGAGTGAACGAACGGTGTACAGTGTAGAGCTGAAGATCTCTGCCCAAACCCGACGGGACCCAACGGGACCCGACGGGTTCGGTCTTAATTTCTATCATTTTACACGGGCTCGGGCCAGGTTCGCGGTGTGAAGCGTGTGTCTGCGCTATTCTTTGACACGTACTCTAATCACTGCTGATAGACGGCCTTTTGTACAGTCGGGCTGTAAACGGGTTCGGGCTTTTAAAAAGCTGTCAATCAAAATGTACTTGTTGGGCTCGGGCCTTTTCGGGCCGAACTTTTAAGACCCGATTATAGCTCTAGTAGAGTGTCCACATGGGCCGGGAACATCAATCACCTGCCGGCATGTTCCAGCCCCAAGCAACTCCAACAGACCTGGTGTGGACCTTTGCTCGAGATTATATTTCCACAGCAACAAGTTTGGGCCCCAGAGCCTCCGTCACCCCTGGCGTGGGGAGTTTTGGTTTTTGAGCGGGTCTGCAGGCTGGAGTGGAGCAGCTAGCTGGCGTGCTAAGATCCTTCTGCGGACAGTTAAGCCAACTAACCTTGACGCAAGACATGCTCCGCGTGAGAAGAGGTTTTTGAATGACGCTGTGCCATCTGCACACACTATTTATGGTAGGTGGCACTACATGGTGCGGACGGACACACGTTTACTAGCCAATCAGGATTGGCATAATGAGATGAGTTTTTCTGAGGGTCACAGTAAGGCTTGCTCCTATAGTGACATCAAAATATTATGAAAAATAACTGTCATACTGCTGCATTTTAAAACGTAAGCTGTTGTATGACACAGTTGATCACTAAAGTGACATGACATAACTCCCAGTTATGAAACCCAACAACAATGCTGATGGCACTGAGTGGGATGATGAATAAAAAAGGGGTAAGCGGGGAGACCTGCAATGGCCAAGAGAAGAGGTTGATGTATTTCTCTGAGTTATATGCCTCACTTGTTTGACATGACATGTTTTGTGGGGCTTCCCTGTGCTCTAAACTGTGGCATGTCAAAGAAATATAATCCTGACTAACTTCTTTAACACATCATCACAGGAAGAACAGAGAAATCCTCATGTTTATTTTCAACAGTGTTATCCCCCTCACTTCAGGTTAGCCTGCTAGCACTAATTACAGAGCGAGCAAGTTACTGTCAAGTTACTTACTGACACTCATTCTGCCCTATGAGCATTTAGATTCTCTGCTGCTAGCAACTCACAATTCAGCTTTCTGTTTGATCAGGTGGAAAAGCTTTCAATAAGAAGCTGCAATACACATCACCCTGTGTTAGAATTTATCTGCGAAACAGAAAATCTACCCGCATTTGACATTTGGCACCCGGCAGGTGTTAATTACGGACCCTGCATACAGTACATGCATAGTATTAAAATGTGTATGTGTATATCTGCACACACATGCAATATATAAATGTGTACATACCGTATTGTGATGATTAAGTTCAGAAATACACAGGCACAGATGCCAAAGATGTAGATAATAAATGATTATGCCAGAGGAGCACACAGTACAAACACAGCCAACAGGGAAATACCCTGGGAGCACGCACGCAGACACACACACACACACACACACACACACACACACACACACACACACACACACACACACACACACACACACACACGTATTATAGAAATGAACTTTTTTATAGTACTAGAAGGCACTAAGATAATCTGATTTTTCCACCACTGAAGATGTACATGTCAGGAACAATGTCATAAAGAGCATTCATAAAAGGTTTTAAGTTTCTGACTAAACAAACAGCGTCATGAGTAGCGTTATTTAGATGGCCAACACATGGCCATCTAGGTTCACAGCCTGGCAGGTGGTTATGAACAGACAACAGGTGTTGAACAAAAAGCAGCAGGCAGTGTAACAGGTTTATGGCAAAGTGCCAAAATAAGAGATGCAACATTGATGAGAAGACTAGGAACAAGTACTGTTCTCCCTTTTTTTCTTCTCCCTCCACTAATTCCACTTCTTTCTCATCTAGAAAGAGTTATAGCGTCTCGTTAGTGCTAACGAGCCCATGGCCGGCTGCTTTCAGAAGCTTAATGACGATAGGGGTGGAGCTGCGTGACCTGACCCCGAAACTCTCCACACTGTATTCCATCGCTTCTCCCAAATGCAGCCAGCCACAAATGATCCAGTACCACTCACTTTCCTCTCAAAGAAGCATTTACTTCTAGTTATTTCTCTGTCAGGGGAGATATTTAGTCCACTAACCCATAGTTCGCATAAAATCCTACTGCTATTACCATGTGCTTTTAACATTTCAACCTAAGCCCTGACCTTTGTAAAACACAGTAAGCCCTCGAAAAGACATCAGTATACTGAGGCTTGATGGGGCCATCATCAATCTACTGAAGAGAAGGAAATGATGATGCCAGTGGCAGAGCATTCATCTCAAGCTGCTATGGGAAGGGGCTTGATCCCTGACAAAAGAAGAGGCCATTAGGAGGTGAACAGCTTGATGTCTTCATGAAGCCCGGGCCCATAGCAATTAAACAGTTATTACAATGTCAATGGTTGTGCTACAGGCTATCACATGTGCACTGTCCCTAGATATATGCAGAAGCAGCAATTTGATCTGAGCAATTAGAGGCTGATCGCAATGCTAAGATGAAGTGCGACTGCACTCCTGCTCCTCTTGTCTCATTTTTATTCATCTCAGACCCTCCCTCTCCAGGGCTAAGCCATCAGTTTCACTCCTCTTCCCATTTAGCATCTTTTCTCTCATACACACACACACACACACACTCCCGAATCCTGCCTCATTGTCTCTCTGCCTCTTTGCATGCCTGTCCTGACTCGCTCTCAAGTGTGTACTCTGCATCTCTCATTCAGTGTCTTCGATAAGGCCGTTGTGTCCTCACAGCTACAGAGCACTTACAGAAAACGGAGGGTGGAGGGAACAGGTTTCAATCATTAGGTGCGGACAAAATAAGCCTAAGATTACATGAATGGAATAAGAATTACATGAATAAGGGGTAGGGCCAATTTTTGTCTTCAGAACTTTAGTAATACTTTGATTGCTATCTATCCTTTCAGCCTTTAGGCCTAATACAACAATACTATGATATACTATGATGGTTTGAAAGCAGGATGAATGTAGTTTTGAGCCCCAGCCACATGTTATACAACTCAGGGATGGGGGGGGGGGTATACTTTTAAGTCATCCCAAACTGTTAGGCGAGATATTACTAAAGAGTTTGAAGAAAAAGCTATTTGCCCCCAATAAATGTTACAAAACTGTCATGCGATACCAGAGTTGCATTGAAACACCATTGTCTCTTTGTAAAAGAGATACCAGGGAGAGACAGCATCAATGGCAGAAGGAGGAGGTGTGATCAGATATAACAATACTTTGATTGCCACAGGACAGGCAGACTTGGGAGATTACTTTGTTAGCAATAAAGATATTGTGCAAGAAAAAGAGAGAAAAAGAAAAACTCCCTTTCCTTTGGGAGAAAGAAACACCACGCATCTGTAAGGCCATATCCAGAGAGAGAGGAAGGAGTTTAGATAAGAAGCCAATTTACTCACTAGGCCTGGATTAGAAGGGGAGCGGTCCATCACAGGGTCTAAACAAAAGTAAAATCTCACCCAAGTAGAATGTGTTCAGATCAGGAAGAAGGCATATATATTTGCTAGAACCACTGCATGTGTAAAAGTTCTCCTGCTTAACTGAATAACTAATTAAAAAAAACAATCTTATCAGAAAAATAAACACTTGAACAAACATCAGCGTGATAAGAACTACCTAAACCTTTCAGTTTGGCCAATCCGCTAACATGGAGGGGGCGGGATTTGTGACCTATACTGCAGGCAGCCACCAGGGGGAAATCAAGATGTTTGGGCTTTACTTATACCATCTATGCATCTACCCCTGGTCAGGAGAGAAGAGTGACCTAGTCCACGTGAATGGTTTAAGGGGTTGTTCCAAGAGTTCTGTGAAATTTAGCTCTCTAAAAAGCACTACCATTACAATGGCTAAAAAATGTACACACCGACAGACTCAAAAAATGACACTGGTATCAATAAAAATAGACATCTTGAAGCCATATTACTGTAATCTCAGTCATGTGACTAAACAAGAGAAGCTACAGCAAAAAAAGCTAACTAGACGTACAGTAGTTCTTTGAGATTACAGATCACTGGACATGTGAAGATGTTTTTGATATGATAAATCTGCAAAAAAAAATGTATTGACAGTTTATCATATGTTAAATATACATTAGCCATGAAAAGATCTATCAGAATGTGCCTACGTATGTTGCCTGTGTGATCCCAAAAGCTTTAAAAGGTGCAGTAAGCGAGACTGCAGCATAAGCAAGATTGTTGACATTTGATCATAACTGCCAATCAAATACAACCCCCCAGATTCATGAATGCACATTGCCATAGCGACCACTTCTGTTACTGTCTCTGCTGACTAAGGGCGCTTTCACACCTATAGTTCGGTGGACTCGGTGTGATTTGGGGATGAGGTTGTTACATTGTTGCATTTTTCATTTGGTTCGGTTTGCACTTTGTCAAGCGCACCAAACACTGTAAACATGTCACACGATCGAGACGGTCGCTTGCTTATTGGACAGACAGACATATCCGAAAGTCGCCGACACTTCTGGTCGCAGAAATAATAGAGCAACACCACATTTAGAACGTCTTGTGTTTTTTCTGGTTCTGCTTCAGTGTTTCTAATATTTTAAAAAGGTTAACAATGTGAGCAGCTGAGAGACAGTGAGTGAAGGAGCGAGAGAGAGAGATGATGATGTCACACATGCGACCAGCGATGTGTGGTCATAATAGCTTATGGATTTAAAATGTATCATCCCTTAAATCATACATAAGTACGTAAATTGTGTGCAAGGTTGAAACTGCAGGCTAGTAAATGCTCTGTGGTTCACGTCCTGTATCTGGGTCGGATCATGTTCTCACCTGAAGTGAACCAAACTCTGGTTTACTTGGAAGTGAACCGAGACCCCCGTTTTCAAGCGTTCATTTGTTTGATCCGCACAAGACTTTGGATGAGTTTTCACACCAGCCCAAACCAACCAGACTATCTGACCAAACGCTCCAGGGGTCGTTTAAAACGGACCAAACGAGGCAGGTGTGAAAGCAAACTAAACGGAATATGGCAGAATCAATGTACGCTCACGTTAGGCTGTGGATTAGCAAACTGTCACAACTGCTGTAAAGCCAAGCAGTTGCGAGCAGCCATCATGAACAATAGCAAACCGTGAAACAGCAAAGCTAACATTATTACTCACTTGCCCATCTCGACCAGAGCCCTCATCAGTTTTCATTCCTTTGAAATCTCGTGAGGTTTCTGCAGCGTTGAAACACCTCACCATGTTAACATGGCTCTTACTACGTTCATACTAGTACTTTATTAATTGACAAAAAGTGTATTAGCATTGCTTACCATACCTTTAAAGTGTAACTCTCGCCAAAATGCAACCTAGGGTCTTTTTGTGAACGTACCCAAGTCAAACCTTTATTTAAAAGCATATTTAGGACGGAATCACCACTTTTAAGATTTACTGCATTTTAGTTTTTGGGTCAAATGGCCTTTTGAATGGGAGTGCTAGGGACACTTTGATGCTAGCCTCAAAATAGCTATTTTTAAACCACTAAGAAGGCTCGACACAACATGAGACTTTGCTCCAAGTATCACCAGGAGCTCTACACCTTAACAAAAGTATTGACAACATTGTTTGTGTACCCAGAGTTTACTAAAAAGAAAGGTTTTGAGCAACTCACGTTAGCAGTTGTTGTTTACGCTATCCGCCATTTTCCCAGTCCAAAATAGGCGATCTCCGAATGCGAATAAACGGACTCCATAGGAGGAAATGTCATTCTTATATGAGGCTCCTTTTTCAACTACAAGGTCAATATTGCTTTTCACTAACGACAAAACAACGAATTATCCGTGCATTTATATGGAACTAAGCTTTAGGAGCTTTCCATCTTTACTCTCCTCCCTCGACTATTTTTGACTGGCTCGATAGACGGCAACCGGAAGAACAACTGCTAACGTGAGTTGTTCAAAACCTTTCTTTTTAGTAAACTCTGGGTACACAAACAATGTTATCAATGCTGAGTTCATGTGTAGAGCCCCTGGTGATACTTGGAGCAAAGTCTCATGTTGTGTCGAGCCTTCTTAGTGGTTTAAAAATAGCTATTTTGAGGCTAGCATAAAAGGGCCTCTAGCACTCCCATTCAAAAGGCCATTTGACCGAAAAACGAGAATACGGTAAATCTTAAAAGTGACGCTTCCGTCCTAAATATGCTTTTAAATGAAAGTTTGACTCAGGTACATTCACAAAAAGACCCTAGGTTGCATTTTGGCAAGAGTTACGCTTTAAGTGAGAAGGGGTTAAGGTTCGCCTTGGCTGTGAAGCATAGCTTGATTTGTTTCCAGTTCCTGTCCTGATATGTGGCCTGCCTGGTCAGGCTCAGTCAGGACTGGCCCTGACCTCTGAGGCCTCAGTTACTCAATTAAAAAAGATGGGACTCATCAGCCTGCTTGACTGGGCTGGTCCCATTCTGTCAGTCGGCCTGTCTCTAACCAGGAATCTGATACATGGTGGTAGATTGGGTGACAACTGGGGGGAGCTGCCATCCCCCCATCCATCCTTTCTCCTTCTTTCTTCATCCACCTCGTTCTATTCCTATTCTGTACGCCCCCTCCCTTGCTTCTTTGTCTATTTCTTCACTATTTCCCTCTTCAATCATTTAACGCTGCTACCACTTTTTCTAGCTTCCTGTTCAATCTGTGCCCTTGTTATTGATTCAGCTTTTCTATAACCTTCTGGATCTCCTCACTTCTTACTACTTATTTCAGTTAGCCTTTCATTTTTCCTTCAATATTTCCTTCCATTTAATTTAATCCCACTGCTTCTTCCTTAATTGTTTCCAGTCACTTACCCATTCACCCATTTACACTCCTAATTATTAGATGGTGACACTTATGGTTAAGTCATTTTTTTCTTTTTTTCTGCCAAACTCTGACGCTCTTGCATAACATCTTAACAAGACATCGTAAGTCATTCGAACGATTTAAATATATTTCTCTGCATCCTATGTTGTACCAGATGATCACTTTCAAAGGAGACAATACAGAAATAGCCTCCCAATCCCCTCCTTCTGCTTGCTGAAATGCAGCTTGACAATGTCAAATGAAACCTTTCTTACAGGTGACTCAGCCTTGTTGAAAGCAATCAAAGTGCTGAGGTCCCACTTAATGTCTGATTAAGCTCTGCGAGACTTTATGTAAGATACAGAGACGTCAAACACAATCAAACACGTCAGACATGATGTCGAAGAGTGCCGATAGTTACTGTCCTACTTAATATAGACTACAATTGGGCTAAATGAACATGCAGACACATTGTCACTACATACAGATACTGTTCACTCAAACAAAACTGATCTTTCTGGGTAAATGTATACATTTATAAAATGTTTGAATTTGTAATTGGACAGTGTAATAAAATATGTATTACATTCATAATGTAAACTTTAAAACCAATTATGAGGGAATTAGTACTTGAAGGCTACATGGCACTGTTGTTTTTTTGTAGAGATGACAGCAACTCATTGTGTTTTAAAACTTTCTTGTGGCAGCAATAGAGGCAGTGAAGTTTACTGCAGGGGACTCTCACACCGCATCAAAACGGACTGCCAAGTCTGATCGCCGGATACATGATTGACATCGGGGTGCGTTTCTCCACAGGCCACTGCGTTTTTTCAGCTCCCCCATGCGGCCCCCACCACCGCAGCCTAAACGCAATACCCCCATTCAAAATGAATGGAAAGACCTGCGTTTTTGCCGGACCATCTGAGGACCGCCACAGTGTGTGTGAATGCAGCCTAATGGTAATGGGTAATGTTTCCAACTGGGAGCATGTATAATGAAAACAAAATTGGGCTGAGAATAGAAAAAGTACTTGATATTAATTTAGTTTGATGGTTTACCCACCTTTCCCTTTCTTGCTGTATCATGCGGTGCAACAAGAGAGTGGCTGGGATATAAGTACATGTCCTGCAGGTGATCCTGCCTGTGTAAAAAGGGGAGCTGTGGTCCTGTACGTGGGCCAGCAGAGATCATAGGTCAGTCTGCCAGCGTGAAAATGGCACTGATAATGGTGACTCCGATTTCAAAGCAGCAACTTGACCCTCTTGTCTATGCATGAGAAGTCAGGCTACTTTAAAGACCATCTCATCTCGCAGCCTACGCTCCCCACTGAATGACAGGTTTAGAAGGGTGTGCATGCCATGTGTGTCAGCATTAGCTGAGTGAGCGATCTCTCGCTCACTGTCATCATCCTTCACCACCGTAAGCGAGCTGGTACCGCTGACTTGTTGCTCGGTTGACGAAGGCCTTGGTTGGCACCTGTCAGTCAGTGGGCAGCCAGGTGTGACCCCCTCCATTAGCCTGGCTGACAGCGCTGGAGCAGGGGCATCACTCACTCACTCATTCCCTCCCTCGCGTCATCAGCTTTGCGCCACTTTGCCAGCACTTGCTCAGGGCCTTTAAGCAGCACATAAATGCAAACACACATACACACACACATCCTTGCTGAGAGCCATTCACCTTGGACTCTGCCAGAAAGGAGTGACCTGGAGTTGTGGTTAGGGCAAGGCATCACCATGACAACTTAGGCCGACTCTGACATCTGCTCCCTCTAATCACTCCGTCCTTCTCTTTGTCTGTCTCTCCTCCCTTTCTTCAGTCCTCCCTCCTTTTCTTCCAGGACATCTTTGTACATAACGCCTTCCACCTCCTCCTCCACCACCCACCCCAACATCTCTCGTCCTCTGAGGTGCATAGTTAATTCATGTAGCGCTTGGCTTTGGGACTGGTAGCAAGTATCCAGTCATTTCACTGATTCAACTTGGCGGGGATTCAAGGTTGAACAGGGCACACATTTATCTGAGACCTTCTGGGTGCTCAAAGCTTGCCAAAGATCTCACTGTTCCTTGTCAACCTCCATCAGCCCTCACTACTCCCTCCTTTCTCTCTACATTTTTTTGGAAAGACCATCTTTCATGCTGCGGCTTATGAAGGACTAAAGATTACAAAAATCCTTGATCTTTGGTTTAAAATAAAGTCGGTGCCCCAATAAACCCTAGGTAAAAGAACAATGTTTCTAAACAGTAGCAAAACCTTGCCCCTGTTTTACCCGATCCTTCTAGTTACTTGCCGGGGGCCCCAGAGGTAATTTCAGATCAATATTCACCGTCTCAAAATTCACGGCACCACTGAGCAGATCCCACCTCTCTCAGTGGATCGATACAATCTTTGGCCAGTAAACACCTCTGATATTGATGTGGGGTCTCAACATGCTGAGGTTCCCTGTGTGGCTGTATCACTCAGATGTTTGTGTCAGTGCACTTTAACACTCCAGAGCAGTGCAGCAATCCTGAGAAACGTGAAAGGAAATAATCACTATAAAAAAAGTATACATAGCGAACAGATTAGGTAATCATGTCGATCTCTAGCCTTTTTGTCATTTGTAAGCTTGAATCCACTGGAAACTTGTCTTTTAAGAAATCCGTTTTTTATTCCAGTGGAGATGATTACCTCTGTGACCTGCACTCCAGAATACAGGGAAAGGATATACTAGTTTTAGTGCTCAGCCCAAAAGGTGCTATGAAGTGAAACCTTGTGATTAAAAGAAGTTTTTTAAATTCATAATCACCAAAAAATAAGGACATTGAAACAGATGGACAAAACAAACCTTGACAAAACGTTGATCTTTTCAGTTCATGTGTTCAGAAGACTTACTTTTTGTAAGACACCTACACTACTAATCTTTCCAAAGCATTACATGTAGGTTTATTTCAGCTATTTCTGAAAAGCCATATTGACTTCTACAATGATTTCATTACATAAAAAGTATACTGTATCATTACAGTATGTAATATAACAACGAAACATCTCTTTTTAGTAGCTAATATTAGTACTTGAAGAGTGTATTTAAGTGTCTGTGTGTGAGTGTGTGTGATCCCTGTCCTTCTGTCTGATCAATGGGAACATGTGTTAATGAGTGTTTACTCCACGGCTGACTGGACCTTCAGGGTCCAGTGCTAACCTCCTCTGCTAGTATTACTGACGCAATACATCCTGCTGGCCAGCCACAGCCACACACACACACACACACACACACACACACACACACACACACACACACACACACACACACACACACACACACACACACACACACCACCTTTTATATCCCACTAACTCTCTGAAATAAATAAACACACATTTTGGATGACGATTAACAGTGTTAATATGACAATCTTTTTCCTATTCGTAGTAATTAAACATCTGATTGTCTACTGTTGGTAGGCTACCAAGGGCTCGTATTAGTCACAGAAACAAATACAAGCTCACATAGACTACCCACACACTCATGCATTGATTGTTTTGTACGTGGAACAATTTAATCATGAAGGTGATTCAGGTGTTTATTGCAAATCTCTCCAATACAGTATAAGAAGTGAATGTAATGATGATGTGATGATAAATAGCTTTTTTTTTTACACTTTAAGCACCCCTCTTAACATACATACAACATGCACACACACAAATACTCACATATGTAGAATTGCTAGAGTAAGATAAAAATGAAACAAACAGAAAGAAATAAAATGCAAAGACGTCAATATTTTCTTTAAATGTATGTCTTTCTTACAACCACACCCTGTACGTGTGCATGTCTCTTCACGCTATTGAAAGACAGCTCGCAGTATCATCTCCTTCCTGTGTGTGTGTTTGCATATGCATGTGGGTCAATTTTTGGTGCTCTCGTGACTGAGAGAAGAAAAGGAAGATAGGAGAGGAATAACAAAGCGAAATGTGACATTAAAGCTAACAAGATGACTAGAAAGAGGTGTCTAACAAAACAACAGTGAAAAGTGTGTGTGTGTGTGTGTGTGTTTGTGTGTGTGTGTGTGTGTGTGTGTGTATGTGTGTGTGTGTGTGTGTGTGTGTTAGCCCCATGCATATACTCTACAAAGAACTCTCAGACAGAAAACTGATGTAGGTGTGGATTTGTTAGACTAAACCCGCAGTGTGGGACAAACCACATCTGTGTTTACTGTATCAAACAAACTGAAAAGCCAACTATAGGTGTGACATTATTAAAGGCAGAGCAAATACAAGGAGATAAGTATTCCCCTTTTTCTTCATATTTACCAGCTGTCTATCCAAAAGGTTATCACTGGCCATTACCATTCAGCCCCGCTGAGGTCTGGCCATTGATATCCAACGGCACAGTTGGGTAAATGTCAAAATATGGATGGCTGAGTGGCTGTTCTGGCCATAAAAATGAGGAGCTGCTCCAACATGCCTGCTGAAGGGAAAGTCTCTTGGTTACAACCATCTATGCAGACTTTTATAAAAAAAACTGGACCTACTACCAGGGAAATTAGGAAATTAGGGTTTTATGTGTCTCAGAATAAATATTCTGTGATTAAGATGCAGTGCCGTGTGTGCATGCATGTATTAGCCAGGGAAAACCAGGCATTGGCCTTCTAATCAAAGCGAAGGCCTGGACTTTGAAAGGTGGATTTCCTAAGGGAGACAGCACTGGTTGAATCCAATTTCCCTCTAGATTAGCCAACCACTCTCGCAAATTATAATTCAAGGAGGCAGTGATGTGATTAGAAAGAGCTTACCCTCTCTCGTATGTCAATTTAACCAAGACAATCAACAACAAGTAAGGACAGAAGGGTCTCGCGTTGACATTACAAATTGTTTGTCAAGCTTTTTACTGCCCATTTTTATTAGGGCATGTTACAACCGCCAATAAAAAGATGACAGAAGACATTAACAGTGAATACTTAAGACAGTCAACCACAGACACATTTGTGATCTAAATCTGGGAATCATATGGCGCATATGCAAGGTGTGAGCCAACAAAACGGTACATACAGTTTCAAATGTACTGATGTACTGTAATATTACCTACTTTGCACTTGCCATGTTTGTTTGTGGGACAATATCCCTTGCCAACATGTGTGAATAAATTGACCTATTAAGTCAATATACAGTGCATTATTGCTAGGTGTGAAACGGAGCCTGTGAGGCTTGGACAGTGATTTTACTGACCAATCAAGAGCTTCTGCTAATGCTACATAGCAGCAATATCAACTGGAAGGAGAGTAGCAACATGAAAGCATATATATATATATATATATATATATATATATATATTTCAGCTTGTTAGATAATGAATATAGGTTAGTTCGTTAAACACTCTGATTGTTAAAGAATTCATTTCTTATACCCCTTTCACACCAATGGCTCAATCAGGGTTATACCCAGGTTGACTGTATTTTTGAATGGGTTAACCCTCCATGATCTACTCGGTTTTCGTGACCAAGGTAGTAAGTGGGTTTGATCAGGGTAGACTAAGGTCGATTTCAATGTCAATTGCAGAGTCCTGGGTTGTTAACAGCCGGGGCGGGACAAATTATGTGATTGGTTGGAAGTGACTGTGGGGCAGTTGTCACAGGTTGCCGCACACTTTGAAAAAACAACAACATACATTTTGTCTCACTGTGCTGGGTTTTCACCATAGACTGTATAAAACTAGGATTTTCACAGGCAGCCTCAACATCAGCAGAGCGGAGCGGTTCAATTCATTTCTGAACAGTCTGCTGGCAGTGGGTGCCCAGATGTTCACCAGTCTGCAGACTTGCGGCTGCGGCTGCTGGGTGGCACAAATCTCTCTTTTATAGCTCTGTTTTTTTTGTTTTTTTAATTAGTCGAGAAGCCCAACTTTACTTTGAGAAATGTTCTCCCCTCGTCTTAAAATGGTCATAAATCGATACTAGAGTAACCTACTTCATTGTCCAGCTGCTGCAATAAATATGCAGGGGGGAAATCAGTCTGCACTAAATCATCTAAGAAGTGTTTGATGGTTATTTATTTGTGATTTAGTGTTACGACCCCTCCCTTTTCTGCCTGCTGTTGGCTTCTCTGGCTTTCCTGACTGAGCTGGCAGTTTGGAAGGGTCCGTTAGCTAATTGGTGGACACCTGGGTAGGCCTCAACCAAGACTATTTATGCAAGTCATGTCTCATTGTTGTGTCTCTGCCTTCTCCTTCTCCTTGGCTCCACGTCTCCTGGTTTGGGTTCGTTTCACCTCTTCTGTTGCAGTCGTCATTTATCCACCCATCTTTCACTCACCCACACACTACTGACACCATTGATTCCACACGTCATCAGGGGCGTTTTTTGGCACGGGCGACCCGGGCAGGGGGAAAAGGGAGGGGCGCGCGGGGGACAGTTCACCTCTGGGTCACCCAAATGGAACGGTCGGGGGATTCACTGTATCACAATGTGGGGAATTGGCAAATCGGCGCCCTCCTTGCAGCTGCAGGCGCCCTGCTTGCACCCCCTACTTTCACAATGAAATGGACTAGTCCGTAAAGGTGTGGGCCCGGCGCGAAAGGTAAACAAACGGTGACAAGAGAACTCGGGAAACACTTGATAAAACGGAGCCAAAAACTGAGTGGTGGACAAAACACAACAACAATAAAAGACGTAGGCATGCTGCACTGTATGACTGCATTAGTAGCTTATATAAACGTTGCACATCATGCAAACTTTCTTAACCAGAATTGTAGCTTTTCTATCTGCTTAGGCAGACAAAAACTCATGATAGACCTCTTCAAATTAAAGCACAGGACCTCTTAAAATGATAAAAAAAATATATATATATATATATTTACAATTTATAGAGCTTGTTTTATGATTCATGAGGAGTATACCATTTTATTAATTTATTAATCTTGTTAATTTTTTTATTATTGTATATATTGTTGGCACATGTATGTATATAGTGTATATTTATTTTAAGTTCTGATAACCTATACTGTCATATTTTGTGTAGAATTGTGTTCATTGTGGAGATTGTTCACCTTAAATAGTGTTTCCTGATGTAATTGCAATAGTTAAATAACTGGATTATCTTAAGTGTGTTTTTCAAATGCTCTAATGAAGGATTTGTGCAATTGAGAAATATAATTTTCTCTTTCACTTATGTTGGTGGGGGGGGCGCTCGAACGGGGTCTCGCCCTGGGTGTAATTCAATGTAGAACCGCCCCTGCATGTCATGATTCTTTTGTTAATACTTGTTTATTTTACAATAAACAATTAATCGGCACTTTACCCTGCCTGGTCTCTCCTCTTTGTCACATGGGTTGAGCTGGTTTGTGACAGTAATCACTGCAAAACAAAGCTGCACTTCTTTCTCCCTACCGTACAATGACAAATTCAAGTAGCTACAAAACATTAGTTCTGCTGGTGTACAGCTGGACCTGGAGTATGTGACAAGTTAGCTGTTCACTGAATATGACGTGTAAAGCCCCGTCCATTTCTAGAACTTAAGGTAATTGGTATGCATTGCTGCTGGGTTGACCCAGGTGCAATGTGCAATGTGAATTGTCATGACTGGGAATATACCCATGTTGACTGGCTTGGTTTGAATCTCCAAAAGCAGGGTTTAACACTGATCAGACAGCCCTAACCTAACCTAACCCTGGTAGGTGGTGTGGAAGAGGTATAACAAGAAAGCCACAATGTGGAAGGCACTTGGGTTTGATTAAAAAAAAGGTAGAAGGGCTCTTTAGGTCAAAACCCTGATCTGCCCACAGCAGACACTACAGTGAAGCCCACTTGAAAGAAGTCCTCTATATAGATCTCTAAGTCCCTCCAGCTCAGTTTTGTGTGTCAAAGCACTTATGCAAATAAATCATGCTCCTAATTACTATGCAATGTATTTACAACAAAGTAAGATAGTGGGGAATACTGTCATTTGCATAATAATGACAAAGGGGCTCTCAGAAGAGTTGGCTTTACAGAGCTTGTTGAGAGGGACAGCCATTTTAATGAAAGAAGACACAGGTCGGAGGCATTAACATTACATTGATACAGTGGGACCACACGCTTTGATCAGCATCTGCTGAAACTTGCTAAAACCACTGGGATACTCTGTGCCTCAGCCTCGACTATTGTGTCAAACAAAGTGGACCTCAACACCTGCACTTTTATGTTTTTTTGAAGTGTACTGCCGCCATGAAAACCCAGGGTTGGGACACTTTGTTTTCTCACTTTGCCTCTAGAGTCGCTACTCGCTCTGAAGATAATCATCGTCACTCTCTCACTCTCTCTACCACACACTCCCCACACACACACACGTGCCAGCCCTGCTCTTATTTCTCAATCTACCTCTATTTAACCTCTTCCATCTCCTCTCTTACTTTCTTTCACTTTAGACCTTTTTCTCTGTCTGCACCTCGCTGTCTATTTCTCATGCTCTCCCAATCAATCAATCAATCAATCAATTCAACTGAGGTCAACAAATTCCATTGGTATTAAAGTCAAAGAGCGCCAAAGCAGAAGATGAGAGCTGTGCATTCAAAACAGTAAGATGAGAGATCTACATTCGAAGATGAGAGCTGTACAATCAAAGCAGGAAGATGAGAGCTGTACATTGGAAGCAGGAAGATGAGAGCTGTACATTGGAAGCAGGAAGATGAGAGCTGTACAATCAAAGCAGGAAGATGAGAGCTGTACATTGGAAGCAGGAAGATGAGAGCTGTACATTGGAAGCAGGAAGATGAGAGCTGTACATTGGAAGCAGGAAGATGAGAGCTGTACATGGGAAGCAGGAAGATGAGAGCTGTACATTGGAAGCAGCCTCCATCTTGCCATCTTCCATGTAAATGAGTGGACTGTAGTGGGATGGGTTGTGCTGAGCCTGTTGGAAGCTGAAGGTGAAAGCCAGTCATCCTGAACTGTACAATTAAATCAGAGAGTGGCAGAGTGAATGGGCCGCTCCCCTGGAGGGCAGCAGATAAAAGAGGGTGGCTGCTCCGCTGGGGGAAAAAAGACTTTAAGGTTTATGGAGGTCCTACTGGAGCACAGAGAACAGTGGTACAGAGAGAGACCTGCTGTGTGACCGGCCCATCCTCCCCTCAAATTCAACAGCCCCTCTGTCCCTTTATCTTTCACACACACATACACTCACACCATTGCTTAACATAATTCAACAAAGTAATCCATCTGACAATATCATTTTGAAAAATGTCTTTCTGTGATTTGAACAGTGATTACTGAGGTACAAAAAGTTTACATGTATGCATAAAAAATGTGACTATGTCCACAAGATTATCAGAATAAATGTTGAGTACTATTGACAGATGAAAATATAACAATATAATATATATCAGGCCAAAATGATTCAGCCATTGTGTTTGTTTAAAGAAGCCAAACTTAGACGCCTCTCATTTTAATCATTTTAGAACCATTTCTAAACTTCCCTTTTTATCAAAATTTTTTGAAAAAGTGGTCTCTTCAGAACTTTTATCTTTTATGGCACACAATAACTTATTCAAAAAATTTCAATCCGGTTTTAGAGCTTTACACGGCCCTCCTCAAGGTGACTAACAGCCTGCTTTTAACGGCTGACAGAGGAGAGAGCACAATTTTAATTATTTTAGATCTGAGTGCCGGTTTTGATACCATAGATCTTAACATTTAAATGAATTGTCTTACATCCTGGGTTGGTATCAGGGACACTGCACTTGTTTGGTTTAATTCTTATCTTTTTAACAGAACCTGTGCGGTCACCATAGGCAACTTCCTCCTCTACAACTCAACTAGGCAATGGTATACCTCAAGTTCTATTTTAGGTCCAATTGTATTCTGTATTTATTTGCTTCCACTCGGCCAAGTTATCCAGCGGCATAATGTTTCTATTCATTGCTATGCTGACGACACACAGATATACCTCCCACTAAGAAACGAATGATCCGAGAAGCCTGGCTGCTGTCTCAGACTGCCTAAAAGATGTGAACCATTGGATGGCTCATAACTTTCTCCAACTAAATAACTCCAAATCTTAAAATAATACTGTTCAAGCCTCCCAACACCATCCCCAGTCCCATCAGTCTCGGTCAACTATCCGATAACATCAGGCCCACTGCCAGAAACTTAGGTGTCATTTTTGAGTCAGACTTCACCTTCATCCCACATTTAAACAAAGTTGTCCAGTCCTGCTTGCACCATATCGGAACGATCACCAAAATCAAACATATTGTCCCAGCCTAACCTTGAAAAAGGAGTTCATGCACTCATATTCTCACATCTAGATTACTGCAACTTTCTTTTAACCAGCATCAACCACCAATCACTCTCTCGCCTCCAGCTGGTCCTGAACTCAGCGGGCAGGCTTCTCAACGGTTTTAAAGCAACACTAGAGCACTTCTCCTGCTTCGGTCCCCCTACAGGTTGGAAGCGGAATTGTCCATTACCGCTGTCGTAATGTCTCATTATGTCTCATTCGAACTACAGATCCGCTACCCGATCTGGCAAACTTGCATAATGTAATGTAATGGACAATTCTGCTTTTACCTGTAGGGGGACCGAAGCGGGAAAAGTGCTCTAGTGTTGCTTTAACAGACGGCATCACATCACACTAATCCTAGCTTCACTTCACTGGCTCCCTGTCCGTTTTAGAATTGATTTAAAGATTTTACGGATTACTTTTAAAGCTCGTCAGGGTCTTGCCCCTGATTACATCACAGAAATGCTGACCCCATACGAGCATGTTCGCAGACTAAGTGTAACCGGTCCAAAGTCAAGGCTCAAAACCATAGGTGATTGTGCTTTCTCGATAAGGGCGCTTCCACTTTGGAAAGACCTGCCCGGGGAGATAAGGCTTGCTGAATCAGTGACTTCTTTTAAATCACTTCTTAAAACACACTTTAATAGAGTTGCATTCATGTGATGCCATCTTTTTTATTGTCTTTCTTATTGTCATTCTGTCCTTTAGAGCTGACCCATCTCTTCCTTTGTCACTATTACAATGTTGTGTATTTCTAGTATGTGTGTTGATTGGATGTGTATATATGTGTATTGATTTGAATGTCCTTTATTTCCACTGTCAAAGCACTTTGTAAACTATTGTTTTTAAAGGTGCTATACAATAACGTTGGTTATTATTATTATTATTATTATTATTATTATTATTATTATTATTATTATTGTTTATGACAATGGCTGCTGTTATCTTACATCATGCTCTTTGCATGTTCACAGATCTTTTGCATTAAGAACCAGAGACATTTAGTCCACTAAAGCAAATTAATACAATTTTGATATTTATGGACCAAACGTGTTAATACATTAGATTTTGTTAGTACTTTAATAGATTTAAATGTGACCATTTTCAAGCCTAAAAATTCCCTTAAATGATACATTGTCAATGTTATAACTACTCTCAGAAGTCTGTGTAATTTCATTTAAAATATCGGACAATAAAGATATAAGTATATAAGTATAAAGTTATTGGTGAAGGATCTAAAGACAATATGGCATTTAAATCAGTTCAGGTGAAGACTTTCCACAGATGACAAGGGTGGTTTCAGTTACATATTAGCAGACGTGTATAAAGTACTAGAGACCCATACTTGAGTAAGAGTACAAGTGGTCTATCAAAAAAGTGACTTGAGTAGAAGTTGAAGTGCTTTTTAAGCACCACACTTAAGTAGAAGTACTAAAGTATTGAACATTTGTTGTACTTAAGTATTGCAAGTAGTTTATTTTAAAATGTACTCAAAGACTGAAAGTAAAAGTATAAGTATTGTGTTATTTATTTAGTTAAGTTTGAATATCATATTGTTTATATTATTTCAAATGTATAGCCTAAAGGACACTTTGGCTGTAGCCAAAGGAATTAACAAATATTAAATATATTATATTATATTAAAAATAATAAATATTAACAAATACTGAAATAAAATGTAAATGTAAATTATCACACTGTGCAAGTAAAATGAACATCCTCTCAAGCACAGTAACGATTAAAGCCCCAAAAAACGTATCACACACTAGCTAGTAACATGTTGTGATGTACAGTGGAAAGTTAGCAGGCTAGCAAAATACAGATAAACTAGCAGCTTCACATCACAGGGTCAAACGGTTAACATTCAGGACTCACTGCAGACTGAAACAACTCAGGAATAGCTTCATCTGCTGCAACAATAGCTAAATAGAAAGAGTACAAACTTACATCGTCTCTGACTTCTGAACGGGCGACCGCCGTAATGAAAAGAAACACAACGTGATTAGCGTACATCACTAACATAGCCGTAACTACACACACTGTAACCTACACAGTCTCCGTGGCGTGAGGAATTCACAACAGTAGCGAGTAACGATGCAGCACATAAAAAATGTATGGGAGTAAAAGTATTTCATTCATCGAAAATATGTACTCAAGTAAAAGTGGAAGTAGGAGAAAAAAAATAATACTCCAGTAGAGTACAGATACAGCCTTTTAGTACTTAAGTAGAGTAGTGAAGTAGTTCTACTTCTTTACTATACAGCTCTGCATATTAGCATACATGTTCATTTATTTAGTTTCCCTCTTCTTAATATTAAGTATTTCTTTTTTGTTATTGCCTCATTCACTCGTCTTATTACCGTACTGCCCCCATTTGTTCGCACTCTTTTCCCCTGCACCACCTTCTCTCTCAGCCATTTTTTAAAATGTGGGCCGGTCAGATTTTTTTTTTTTAATATACAAATAAATTGTTTTTACAGGCCGACAGCACATAGGACGGATTTTTATCGCTTGCACTATTTCACTATGGTTATAATAATAATAATAATAATAATAATAATAATAATAATAATAAATATTAAGCATTTGGCCAGTCGGCAACGGCCGGCCTGGTCCCGAGTTGGGCCGACCGACCCATCCAGAGGTTACTCAAATTGGGACGTTCAGTCAAAATCAAGCACGTCACCTTCAAACGGGATCTCTGTTTACAGGGTTCAGGCTGTACCGGACCCTCCCGGTGATCATGCTGCACTGGGGGACCGGCCGGCGAGAAGCCGCTGCTGACGGGCGCAGACTGCTGTTTGTACGCGCTGCCGTCTGACGGCATCAGCATTAAATTGAGACAGTGTCATTACCAGTTAAAAACGTCTCGTCGCATTAAATAGTAATCTAATTCGGTGTTTTGGTACAGTTGGTTTAACACCTGATGCGAAGTGTAGGCCAGCGTCGTTCTGCTCCGTCTTTCTGCTGTGCCCCATTCACGTAGTGTTTAGTTTTACACTATGTAGGTTAAACTCTGCAATTAATCCACGGGTCACATGTATGCATGAACTGTGGTCCGTTACACTGTAGGCTATATTCAACGCCACTGATACTTTTTGATCAATAGAATGTAGAAAACATTACACTTCACAAAGTTTTGTATACATACATGATTGTGTTATTGTACAATTTAGCAGTAAAAGCAGTAGCCTCTGTAAGTCAATCCTACATTTTTCAACTTGGTAGCAAAACATGCTCCTTGGGGGAAAAAAGTGACCATAAAGCCCTGTTCATGCTAATTAAACAACTGGACCTTGGGGTCAAGTGTTGTTGTATCCGGCCCATGTCCCAGATGTGAAAGCCCCCTTACTGGACTACTGAATATAATAATATTCCATTATATTTTGTATTTTGAATTGTTACCTGCCACCAGAATTTTGTGATTTCCTCGTCATAAATATGGACGTTTTTTACTGTAAATTGGTGCCTAAAAATGTAAGTATGTAATTTCCAAAAGGCCAATTCTGAGCAAGGAAAAACCCTGAAGTATAATCACAGCAATGAAAACATATTTAAATTGCAGAATTAGAGAGTTAAAACAGATGAAAAGATGGAGAACCAGACAATATGTACAGTGTCAACGGAGAGACACACGGACAATCAAACAAACAGACAGTGACAACAAAGAACAACATACTGTAGAAAATGACAGCAACAGCATTAAACAGCATGTGTACATTTGTTATAAACGTGTGCTCTTTAAAAAGTAGTAAGCATTGTTTGCCAGCTACTTACATTAAATGTTTAAAAATCTGTTACATAAGGTACTGCCTATATTATTTTGACCATCTGTACACAAATATAATTAGTGAATGCATGTGTCCGTGGCTGCATGGCCGTGGTAATGTGGGCTGGTGTGGCTACAGTGCCAGAGCTGAATTTTTGTCCCAGTCCACCCCTGCTCTCAGCTGCTCCACCTTGGGGGGAAACCAACTCTCAGTGGACGGAGTCAAATCCATCCAATTCAAATGGCTGTGAAATTGAGTTGGAAATGAGCTTGCGTGTTGAACGAGGTGTAGTAAAAATCGACGCAGCGTTAAACAGTGTGGTCGATGGGTTTTAACGATAGGCTGCTCTTTTGGAACCCAGCACGTTGGAGAGACTTGCTGATAAAGGAAGAGACAGCCAAAGTAAAAATGGTCCATGAGTCATTGTAGAAAGGCCATGTAGTATTGTGCTAATCACCCTTGACATTAAAGTTTGCCCATTTTGCAATAGGAAAGTAGTTTTACGTCCATGCGAGAAGTTTTTGTATAAGTGTTACATTTTTCAGATAGAAACTCTTCATGCGTGGATTATGTGAAGTAACCGTGAAAGCCCTTTGTTTGCCCTATGTTTCGCTCATTCCCAGCATGCACTTGAGGGTTTCCATTACCCCATTAAGCCTTGTTGGAGAGATAAGGCTGTGAGAGAGCTCTCCTAAACAACCAAATACACACACAACACACACGCACACACACATACAAGTTACAACCTTTCCCCACAGAGACCTCGCTGTTGTCAGGAAGAGCATAAACATAGGACATATTTGGCCTCCCTAGTGTGTGTGTGTGTGTGTGTGTGTGTGTGTGTGTGTGTGTGTGTGTGTGTGTGTGTGTGTGTGTGTCTTCATCCTGTGTGATCTCTTTCTGTCTCTCTCTAACCCCAGGATTGTTGCTGAACCTCTTTGCTGCTCTTCCTGTTACCAAGCTCTGAAGTTCTGTTATAGGTGAACAGAAATCTAATTTCAAAAAAGATATTTAAAATATAAACTATAGTAAATATATTTTAGTCACACGCCATGGATCTGCCATTGGTTGCTTCATGCCCTTGGCTGATGGAGTGATTTGCAAATGGAAAGCTATGGTTATTCTAAATATAATTGGACATTTATTTTGCAGCATTCTATCAACGTGATGCGTTCAGTCTCGTGTGTCACGTCATTGTTTTTTTGGCCGATGCAACCGGATGCTGACAGCAGTTCACTTAACAACCACCGGTGTTTTTCTCTAAAAAGGTTTGATATTGATACATACATAATATACAAATATTACATGCAACAGATATACATATAACTTCTAAATCCATTTCTTATTCATGTAATTTACAGCTGATTACAAGATTAAAGCTCATTTTCAGGTTCATAATTGTATTTTAAGGTTGTACCAGAATAGGTTTACATGGTTTAATTTTCAAAAAACACCATATTTTTGTTGTACTGCACAGCTCTCTCTCACTGCTGCAGATCCTCTTTTCAGCTGGTCTCTGTTTTAGCTACAGAGTGAGACCTCTTTTCTTCTTCTTCTGTACTATCTTTGAGTACTATCTTTGATCTCAGATGTAGATCATGTCAGCTAGCTAGCTCCATAGACAGTAAAAGAAAGGCTGTTTCTCCACCTTCAGTCAGTTACAAGGCAGGATTAGCTGGGAGACTTCTAAATGAGGGCGCACATGGAAGTAGTTCTTTTGTAGATTATGGTGAACTTTTGTGTGTTGTAGCAGTGCTTTGCCATTGAGAATGAGGTAGCATGCTAGCGCTAGCATGCTAACGGTTGTGGTTAGCCAGCTTGTTTCGGCTAGTGACGTAGAAAGCCGTGCAGATTTTGACCAGCTCACCCAGAGACTGAAGACAGGACACATTCAGAAACCGTATCTCACTCAGAACAGCATGGATGGATTTTTTCAAGTTTGTATGCGTGTGGAAGCACCAGAGACACAAAATAACACCCCAAATCCCAGAAAAAGTGATTTTTTCATAATATGGGCACTTTGAACTTAGGGGGGAAAAACAAGTCTGGTGACATTAGCATATTGTTGGGATAATGCCACAGCAGTCGCTTTGCAAAAGAGTTCCCTCACAAATCTTTGAGACACTTCAGCTAACACAAACAGTTAAATGAATATTTCAATAAAACAACAAAATCACACAGCATGACAAATACTTTTGTTGTGGGAGAATGCGTCTGGGAGAACGGCACACCATTTAACAGCATGACATCCCTGAAGGCAATTTGCTTGTGTTTGTGCGTGTGTATGTTTGAGTTGGGCCCCTACAGCGGTGCGAGGATGTGTATGTGTCTGCGTCTGTATGGATCCCCAGGGTGACTCATGGGGATAAGTGGCAGTGGGCTGCTGAGGGGCCACTGACAAATGGACGGCAAGATATGCTCATAGGCGGGAGGAGCTGAGGAAATAGAGGGTGGTAATTGCCTGGGAGGGAGGAAGATGTACATTAACAAGAGGAAAGCCTCGTCATTAAGGCTTTGAATGTGTGCGGGTGGGAGTTTAAGAAAAGTTTCTCTAAATGAGTTTGAGTATCCGAGAAAAACAATTTCCTCCCTGGTCATGATGATAAAAACTCACATAGGAGTGTTATTAAGGAGAGGAACACTGGAGAGGAAGTGCTTAGCCATGGGGAGAAGAAGAGAGACTTGACAAGTACTGTTGGCGAGGGACCCAAACGAGTCAGTATATACAGCAATTCACCAAACACCCAACTGATTCAATTATAGGGTACCATTCAGGCCTGCGGTGAGCAATGTCAATTTCAGAAGAGGCCAGACCTTAAAGTGAGAGGCAAAGGGACAGAAGGTGCCCAAGGTTGGCAGCTAAGACATACAGTATAGCAGGGGATGTGAAGTTGGATTTAAAGTTAGGTGAGGAATTATAGCATCCAAATCAACACATTTCCTCATACTGTCTGCGGTGTGTCCCTGTGTAGATCACATGCTCCCATCCTACCACTCATATATCCCTGGAAATGTGACAACAAGATAATGAGACCTTTCAACGGAGGAGAGATAAGCAGGTCAGGGTGTGTTATAGTCCAGGGACATCAGAAGGGCCCACAACATGTTTAAAGACAATACAGTACACACCCACAAAACAGTCTCTTCACACTCCTGCCCTCAGGAAGGTGCTCACAAAGACAAGACTCACAAACAGCTTCTATCCACAGGCCATCAGACTGCTGAACACTGCAATACCCCCCCCCACCCCCCCCGCACACTCGCCATCTTTCCCTCCTAAACTCCTGGACTCACACCACATACAGAGCTGTCTAGGCACAGTGCACTTCATGGACTTTACAACTCTGTTATT
This sequence comes from Sander vitreus, assembly GCF_031162955.1. Classification (NCBI taxonomy): domain Eukaryota; kingdom Metazoa; phylum Chordata; class Actinopteri; order Perciformes; family Percidae; genus Sander; species Sander vitreus. Next base: position 1,718,399 of record NC_135876.1, on the reverse strand, counting down.
GTTTGTTTTAGCTTTATTGTATTATTCTACGTTTTTATTTGTTGTGTGAGGAAGACTGGCAAAGCAAGCTTTTCACTGCATGGTGTAAATTGTCTATGTCTCTAGTAGAGACATTTTTGAAAAGGGAGGCCCAGGTCAGTGTCTTTAAAATGAAACATCCCACAATAAAAGAGGATAAGGTCATTAGAATCCACCTGAAATGTCTAAAACCCACGACTGTAAACACTCAGGAGGTGAGGCGATAGCACTCCATGACACTTTAGCTGCGCAGTGATTAGCTGATGGATGACTGAGGAGATGGAGCCGACTGATCCAGATGAGAGTTGTAATGGCTCTGACAGAGAGCCAAAGACCAAAGACCAAGTCAACCAAAGAAAATACAAGCTCCTGGTGGATGCAGTTATAAAGATTACAGTCACAAACTGTTAATATATCTCCAAGCGTTTTGGGAGCGTTTTCGTTATCGCACCATCACATGCCTCAGGAGGCAGCACAGATACAAGCCAACGCAGCATGATGACCTGCTGACCTGTGTCAACAGATAAACATACCCTCACACACTGGATGAATGCACTTATGGTTGCAAATTCAGATGCCTTGCTGTTTATTTCAGCAACACTGTATTCACCTGGCCTGTGAAGACCTTCACAATGACCAGCATGTTCCGAACTTTGCTGAATAAATGGCAAAGTGAGGTAGTTGAGGACAAAATGTTGCTGACTATATCAGTAAAATGCCAGATTAGGTGAAACATTTATGGAAGTATCATCCTAATGTGTGATATTTTTCATCTCTGTAATCTTCCCTTTTCTGTCAAGCGTCATACGCTCCTTTAAACAAATCTAATTGTAAATGCCTTTTCTGTGTGGTATTTTACCTCCGAAAATAAAGCACGTTTCTTTTAGTGCAAGGTATGGACAAAAAGTTTCCAATTAAAGTTTTGAGGTTACACTCAGTCACTGATGAAAAGTGGAAAGTCTGGACAGAGACAAACAGTGATGTTTCAATATGGCTCATGCTTTTATGAGAGCTCCTGACACTTTCAGATCGCTGCAGCATTTTAAAGCAATCAGTGGCCACTTGACACCAGGCCCCACCAGTCGAATATTTTCTTAGCTGTGGCAACATATTATGCATGGTAACTTCTATAGCTTTCAGAAGGGGTCATTGTACCTATCTGAAGGGGAATGCATGGTTAGGTAGAGGTAGTTGCGTGCAGAGTCCATTAACTTAAGAGAAACCCGTGGGATAGCTAGAGTGGCATTTCGATGGAGGTTGTTCACCTTGACCCCACCGTGCTTTGTATTCCTGAAGGACCAGCAATGCTGAATCCACAGAGTAAAAAATGATCTGCCTTGTCTGCTAAAATTCCATGTCATATATTCCCAGTGGTTGCTCGCTGCTTACCGCTACAGATTTAATACAGAGAGAGACAAGGTTAGGAGTCGAAACTCACTTTTTAATTACAGTGAGCCTTCACCATTCTCCAGAGTTGCATTGGCAAGCAGAAACCAATCTGTCTCCTAAGTTAACTGGGAGGGGGACGGCAGTACAATGTACTGTACAAATAATATAACAATGCACGGTTGCTATGTGGTTCTGAAAAGTGTGTAGCTTTCAGCAGCTTTTGTCAGCTGGATTCATTCAACAGTTACAATGAATTTCATGAGTTTTCACACCCTTAGATACTTCTCAAACCACTCCTGAGTTATAAGCAACAGCTGAGATATGGATTAAGCTTCAAATGTGGTTTGTATGGACATTTTGAAGCGTTACATGAAGTCCACACACTTCTAATGCAACGCGATTATGGCTAAAGAACAAGGGAGAGAGAGATCTGATTCAAAGCCAGGTTCTCTACATAATGAGTTGAAAATAGGATAGCTTCCATGCTGCCTCCAGATACCAACATATTGAAGTTACTGTTGATCCATGCAATACATCCAACACCTGGAGATGTGTGTGGAAGAATCTCCAGACACGACACAAGATTCCTGCTGTAATGGCTGCCAGAGAGAGAAAAATCATAACTTGAGCAAACAAGGCTGTTCACAGGCTTGTTTCTCCAAACCCGCAAGAAAAAAGCTGCATTCTCTCAAAGGGGGTTTGAGCAGCCGCGGCCATGACATACAGAACAGACCTGAGAGGCATGTAGGCAGGAATACGAGATCGGAGTGCTTGTGTGAGAGTTTGCATATACAGTGTGTATGCCTCACTGCATGAACAACCACACAACTGTGCTTGTGTGAATTTTAATGTGTGTGAGAGAGAGAGCAAGAGACAACAAAAGAGCATTGCTCCAACTCTAGGTGAGAGACTGAGTGGAAGGTAGAACAGTGTGAGAGCAATTTTAGGTGTGGTGCAGCAACAAAACAAAACCCTATCAGCTTTAATTAACTGGCAGGTCACCAAATCTACACTACCATGGTGTGTGTGGTGTGTGTGGTGTGTGTGGTGTGTGTGTGTGGTGTGCACTGTTGGGGAAGTTACTTTTAAAAAGTAGTGTTTGCTCGTTACTCGTTACTTCTTAAAAAAGTAATGTGTTACTTTACTTAGTTACCCCCTATGGAAAGTAACTTTAATTTACTCGTTACTTTTACGTTACTTTTAAAAGCAGGCGTCTCTGGCAGAGACTGAAGTTAATTATACAGAAACTATCTTTGACCATAAAGCCAATCTCTGGTGTATCAGTGAGGTGTCTGAACTCCACTGCAGACTGGATTCTCTCCTCACAGAGTGACGGCTGATGCATTATGAACGAGTCCAGCGCGGGTTGAATGCACATCAGCAGGTCATCGGCGTTACACGGAGTTAGTGTATACTATGTAATATGTGTAGCGACTTGTACCGGTCGCGCAGCCACGATGGTCCGTGCATTGTCGTAGACACATGCAGCCTCTTTTCTGGAAGTCCTTGCGTGTCCGTGCGACCGACACAAGTCCACAGCGGTCCGCTGCGTGTAGCCTATGTATGAGCCCATCTCCACCGCATCCATCTGTGAGGTTGTCAGCTTTGTGTCTGCCTGGCATGTTTGTAGGACGGCCGATTTAACCGCCAGTCCTCAGCGATGTAGTGGCATGTGTCACGTAGCTCTCCGCTCAGAGCGGCGTCCAGCAAAAAGCCATGAAGCTTAAAAAGGCTCTCAAAAGTTAGCGTTGTCTGCTTCTCGCTTGCCATGATTGCTCTGCTACCAGCCTCTGTCACGTCCTGTGTGGAGGAAGGCAGTGTTGTTGTCGCAGGAATTAAAATGGCTGTCGAGTGTGGGATGAGAATTTTACTCAAAAAAAAAGATACATATAATTTGATTGTCGGTTCTAGCTCAGAGGATTTTTCCCGAATCGACCGGAGCTTAGACTGCCAACACAAAGAAAGCCGAAGGTGATGGACATCCGGCCAAAAAAGAGGGACATCCGGCAGTACTGGAACAATCCCATAAATAAAACGTCGGTGATAGAGTAGTTGCAGCCCTACTCAGCTTGCTATGAGTCGTGTAGCCCAGTAACTTCCTGTCAAATACCACTATGGTGGCCAGTTGGAGTGAGGACAGGTATTGGAAATCAGTCATAAAATAACCAAACCAGAATGTTTAGTGTGACTCTGGGAACCAAAGTGACTGCAATCAAAACTTTTGCCACAAGTTCACCATTTCTGTGGTAAATAACAGAAAAGCTGACTTGAAGTTTGGTTTGCACATGACTTACAACTAGACATTACCTCGTCCTAAAGAAGAAAAGCAAAAACATCTGGCTAAGAAGATAGCAAGGGAAAAATAGGATACTGATAATGTACTACTACTTTTCAACTCAGCTCTAAAGAAAAACACTTTACATCTTATAACCAATAACACTACAATAGCCATGGCTCAGTCAGAGGAGTGAACAAAGGCAGCCTAACTTTGTCTTGAGTTTTACCTCACACACAAAAATCTAAGAGAAGCCGTTTGAACTCTCATATAACATCTTTGAATGCAGGTTGTCTCTTCACATGCATGTACTCACAATCATACCAACGCACTAAAGAGAAACACACAGTGGCAAGAGTGGTTTAATCCCTCTTTTAAAGCAAAGGTCTGCTTCTTCTCCCTAACACAGCCCAGCTCAGAAGAAGGGAGTGATCACTTTGAAAAGCTGAAGAGGGAGATTCAATCTGGCCATAGGTTCTCTCGCTGATTTCTGATTTGTTTTTGTTAGTCTGTCTTCCTCCCCACTCATACGCACTTGCACACATTTACAATAGACAACCAACAGCAAGGAAATGCTCATCCTCACATGCACACAAACACACAAAGTAGTCAGAGTGAAAACGAGACAAAAAGTAAATTTGCCTAATCAGGACTTGGAGCAGAAAGAGAGAGAGATAAATAAGATCGTGCTAAGGCAAATTTGAACAGAAGTCAACACAGAGCTTTAATGTCTTTGATCTAACAGGGAATCAATATCTCACGGCCCGACTTGTAAAGTAGAGGAAACCAGCTGCAGGGAAGAATGAATTGAAGCAGATAGAGTCATCTGCATCAGAGAAAAGCTGCAGAATTACATTATCCTCTATTGTTTTCTTCACACCCAGCTTAAATTTAAGACATTTATGATTTAATAAATAGCCCTGCTTCGTCATGAGAAAAACAATTCTGTTGAGGAGGGTTTTGTGGCCCTCTAGCCCGTTGCTACCTGCTGCTATTTAGCGGTCCCTGCACAAGACTCTTCCTCAATCTGAACAAAGGCCACATGGGGAAGGATAGATAGATATAAAACCCCCCAGGCTGCTGATTAAAATGCTGCAAGCTAAAATAACTGCAAAGGACAATGTACAAAAGAAAAAAATCTTTTCTTAAGGGTGGGTGTTGCTGAGCATACATGATTTCTGCCACTTTGGCGTCTTATATAAGTCGACATAGCACATTACTTTTTTCATTACTATTCGTGATAATATAAAACAGAAACGATGCAAGAAACAAGCCTTTCTAAATGTATGGTAATGTACTGATTATAGCCATGAACTGCTGATGTAGACTTCTTGATCCCCATCCACTCAAAAAAAAATGATTTTTTGTTTATGTCCCCTAAAATGTCTGACCTTGACTACACTGAGTTGTATCTGTGCAAAGTTAGTCACTAGAGAGGTTTTGTCTGTGCACTTCCATACATCTGATATTCAAAAGTACCCCGGGCAAGCTAGATTTGGTACGCCAATCACTGTCTAATGGGCCATAATAATTATTATTAAATCAGTATTATTACATACTTGTAAATGTGTCTGAAGGGGGACTTTGAATATATAAATACATTACTGAACATTACATGAAAGGGAAAAAGCCGTGAAAGACATGGGTTATAACATCAAGTCTTCTCTACACACAACAGCCTTTTAAAGAAACACTGAGTATTATGTGTGTGTGTGTGTGTGTGTGTGTGTGTGTGTGTGTGTGTGTGTGTGTGTCTTCCAATTAAAATGGCATGTAGAGTTCGCACACAGCGCTGAATGTCACTAGGTTAAGCCAGGAAGTCTCTTTCACCTCACTCCTCTCCATGTAGACCTGAAAGTCAAGACATTTTCTTTTCATCTTTTCCTCCCTTTCTACCACCTGCAGTCTAAAGAAACACCTTCTTTTCTCTATGACTGCATACCTGACCTGCACCTCTTCTTACACCCCTACATACCTTACAACCATCTGACCCATCTTCTCTCCCTACTTACTCTACCCACCTCCATACTTCCATAAATCGTCATTTTCCTCATCTACTTTTCTTTTTCCATTCCCCTCTTTACCTGCCATCTTGCTTTCTTTTTTTGGGAAGGGACCCTTTAACTCACCCCCTGCAGAAATCAAACAACCAGGACATTCCTCTTGATTCTCTCTCATTTTCCCTCCGTCTCTCTCATCCCTCCTTCTTTCTTTATGCAATTATTTCATTCAGTCCTTTTCTCCCCTCTATATCCTCTGCATAGAGATGCACATTTTAAGCAATGTCATTAGCCGATAGTCGGTGCAGCAACAATCAGTAATCAATACAAATTTATGAAATATGTTTCCATATTTTGTTTTCCATAAGAAACCGTTTAGACTACTGACATGACCTATTCGACACAAAATCAGAGAATTGGCTAACATTACATTATGAGTTAAAAGAACAAGTAAAACGTAAAGACCAAGTTACTTGAATTATAAACAAAATAACATAAAATAATGACCTAATTTGAAATTGCAGTGCTCCCTTAGCTGTGTGGTGATGCTGGGCTTCGAAGCAGCGGGCTGTGGGCCAGAAGACTGACCTTTTTTCCCAGATTATTGTTACATGTAAATCATGCTATCCTTGCCCCCTCCACACCACACCAAAACAGTGAAAGAAAGTTGAAACTAAAAACACACTGAAAAAAATCATTGAGCCGCTGCATCTGTTTAAGATGCTGTGGCCGGGTTAGCTCGGTTGGTAGAGCAGGCACCCGTATATAGAGGCTTACTCCCTAATGCAGCGGCCGTGGGTTCAACTCTGACCTGCGGCCCTTTGCTGCATGTCATTCTCCCCTCTCTCCCCCCATCATGTCTTCAGCTTTCCTGTGAAAATAAAGGCCTAAAAATGCCCCCCCAAAAAAGCATTAGCATGAGCCACAGATAGCTCAAACAACAACTCCATCATTAGGCATGCTGGGACTTTTTTCTTGCTTTGAGGCAGTGAGGAAAGAAGGTCCACTCTCTCGTTACTTCCGGCTTCTGAACTGGTTGCAGTTCCACCAGAGTTCCATATACTCGCCATGCTCACAGGCCAGTGCAGAATGAATGGGACTCTATGGAGCTATACCCCTCAAAATCCACTTTTCTCAGGATATCATTTTTTTGTCTAGTAATTTGAATGTTGCATTTGAAAGGGAAGGCTAAGAAAATACACACTGCTGGGTGTTTTTTAAAGTGGCTTTTTTGTTTTATAAAGTCTTTTAAAATGTCAATGACGTCATACACATATACGGCCAGAGATACTGCTTTACAGCAAGCTCTGAGTCACTTCCTTTGTTCTCTGGAGGCATCAACAACACAGCTGACAGGTTAGACTCTCTCTGTTAATACAACACAGCTGACAGGTTAGACTCTCCCTGTTAATACAACACAGCTGACAGGTTAGACTCTCCCTGCTAATACAACACAGCTGACAGGTTAGACTCTCCCTGTTAATACAACACAGCTGACAGGTTAGACTCTCCCTGTTAATACAACACAGCTGACAGGTTAGACTCTCCCTGTTAATACAACACAGCTGACAGGTTAGACTCTCTCTGTTAATACAACACAGCTGACAGGTAGGCTGTCCCTGTTAATACAACACAGCTGACAGGTTAGACTCTCCCTGTTAATACAACACAGCTGACAGGTTAGACTCTCCCTGCTAATACAACACAGCTGACAGGTAGGCTCTCCCTGTTAATACAACACAGCTGACAGGTTAGACTCTCCCTGTTAATACAACACAGCTGACAGGTAGGCTGTCCCTGTCAATACACGTGCGAGAAAGAGGTTTGGAGGAAAAAACTATATCGCAATGTTAGTTTTTTCCAATATCGTGCAGCCGTAATTGCATCTCTTTTCGGATGTCATTCACCATTAAAGTTGCAAGAGCGGTAGACCATTTATTACTGTAAAAAAATGTGTTATAATTGGATGTACACATGAAAAGTGCTTACAAATAGTTGTGTAACAAATCAAAAAGAGGGCTAGAGAGAGAAGTTCAAACCCAGCTTTCTTTCTCACCTCTGCACAGCTGGCCAATCAGTGTTAAAGGCAGTTTGAATGGCGAATTTCCTATTTCAGAAATGATCAGACACAGCCCCCCCAATCCAACATCCACAAGGTTTTGGAGGGAGGGGGTTTCTGAAGCTATTTGACCATCCTACTGTATTTAGCACTTATGATAGAGCACTCAAAAGTCATAGGTGACTGGAGTAGCTTGGGCTCCAGTTCCTTTCTTAGCTTTCTTTAGGACACCCTGACTGTCACCGTGTTAACTGAAGTCATTTTCAAAGTATCACTGTCATTCATTTGCAGTTTCGCTTCAATCAATCACAAGTAGCTTCTAAAACCTAAAAGGAGTCTTTCATTCATTAAAAAAGTTAAAAATATAAAATGACCCATGCTTACATTACAAAGCAGCAAAGTCATAGGGAGGAGGTTAGGGTGGATGGATAGCTGTACAAAGTGGTTAACTTTAAAAACATTAAATGCATTAAATGCATTAACAGCTTTCTTTTTTGTTTTGGTGTGTGGACTTTTCTAGGGACAAAGTTGCAGGTCTCAACAGAGCTGCTAGACACTTCCTGCCAGCAACCATCAGCACCTCCTGCCCTCTTTATTTGCTGAGAGAGAAGGGGGGGAAATCACAGTAACGAATAACACCATCATCACCCTGCAGGAGGGAGGGAGGACAATGATGGAGGAAGAGAGAAGACATAGCGGGAGAGGAAGTCAAAAGGGAGAAAATAAGAGTGAGAGAGAGGTTTGAGATGGAAGGAATGGAGAAAGAGGAGAGTGCGAGTAAGAGCCAATATGTGAAGGCAGGCTTTTACCCAATGGGGAGTGACGGCTATCAAAATGTGTGAGTGTGCAGGCGAGCATGTGTGAGTGGCGTGTAACGTGCCATTAACAATATTTGTTCTACACCACAAGAAAGCCACATACTATATTACACACACATTAGAATATTTGTATTCCTATACAGATGGTGGTTGTCACACAAAGTTCATTCCTCTACTGTTATTCTATTTTGAGGTAGCATCCCCCTGGTTGCAGAAAATAGTTCCAATTACTTAAAGAGCTTGAGTGTGTTTGATGCTCGCCACACCTTGAAGGCTTCACACTGCATATGTTGTTGAAAATCAGATAGATACATTCGACTTTATGAGTTTCTTTGTCTCCATGGAGTGTTTGGACTCACACTGACTAAATCTTGTTTCAGACAATTCATTAGTATTGGATAAAGTAAGGAAAGTGAATGGCCCACCGTCTGGATGTTGTTTCAAACAGAGTCCTTCTCCATCCAGCTAAGAAAATACTAAGTCCATATACAGTACTGGATTTCTACTCAGAGCACTGATTTCTCAACCACTTTTAAAATGCTCAGTCTCAATCTGGGTTCCCTGTAAAATGCTTTGCTTTTCGATGTTGTTTTGAAGGTAATTTTGGTTCTCAGCCACAGCTTGGTGTCTGTCCCATGCAAATATCAGTCAGTAAAAGCAGTTTTAATTTAGACATTGTTGTAATGATACAGCACATAGCCAATTGTGGTAATTGTGTGGAGGTATTTTCCCACCTTTGGAAGACCAGCATGAGCTAAATGGGTTTAAAGGAAACACCAGATTCAGGTTTCGAATGTCTGAAACATACTTAAAAAGTAGCTTCTCTGGAGACAATTTAGAACACATTTTTTGGCAGTTCATAATGTCGAGAGGCAAGTGGGGAGGCTGGGGAGTGCCAAGCTCTACACACACAACTCGGGGGTATGCCTGGTGGATTGCTCTGAGCCTGTACAATGGCAGCAGGTGTCTGCTGGCCAGAGCCACCCACAGTCCCATTACTTGGACACAATGTCTGTGTGTTTGTGTACATGTGGATGCACATGGTCATTTGTGTGCCGTGTAAGGGATCCAGGGGATTATAGAGTTGCTACTGTACTTTGGGTTCATCTCGCCCTTATGTCCACGACAACACCCCGGGCACCTTCCACTAGGGTTGGGTTCAGAAACCCAGTGCCAATATGGCATTTAAGACCATCTACCGGACTAAATGACAACGCAGATTTTGTGCCACTTAAATGACTGAGCTGTGTTCTGGTGCTCAAAAAAGCTGCAGGTAACGTTAGCATACCATAAGCTAGTAGTTGGCTTAAACATGGTTAAAATGCTTAAAGCTAAACAGTCTACACTGTGGCTGTATTTCACCCAAAAATATTCCAACACAGGTCCAACAGTCTGCAGCTAAAGACACAGAGTAGACTAGTTGCACTTTTGGAGACACCATGGCCACTGCCGGACTCGAAGATGTCGGAGAATCAACACCAACGGGACTTCATGGTGCATTCAGTGCAACACGTAAAGTCATGGTGCAACTCGGCTGCTGTTGTAAAGTACCTTTCTGCTATCTAGTGGTTCATCTTTTTGTTGTTTAACTGCAACTGACTGGTAAAATGTATTACATTTTAAATAAATTATTAAAATTTGAACATATGGCCTAAGCAATGAATTCTTTAATGTTGCTGAACGTCGTTTCTTGGTCTTTTTTTTACCGTGCAGATCCACCTGGCCGCGCGACGCTTCTGTCGCGCTGCACTCCACTTTATTCCTATGGGTGATGTCAAACGACTTTAATGCGCCCCGCAAAGCATCCCGGGAAGGCGGCGCTGTATTTGAAAAAATGCTGCGCGTCAAAAAGCTGGACGATGCCCATCTTTATGCAAATGAATCCGTTGAACGCAACGCGGCTATGCAATGACAGCACAAGTTGGAGGTCCTTTGTCCTTTTGTACCACAACGGTGCCTATGAAACTTTGGTTCCGCTTACAAGACAATTTATTGTGTTAACGATCTCTTCCATGACCACCTAGTAGTCCATAAAACAAACGAAACTAGGATTTGGAGAAAGATATTGACTGTTGGTGTTTCTGGTGAGGATTGGAGATTGCATTGAGTAATTTAAATGAAACAAGATTTCGAAATGGCTTGCATTGTTTGTATAGGCTATTAATATGTTCTCATACTGTTAAATACATTCCTAAAATGGTTGTACATTTGTGAGAAACACTTAAAACAAGTTAAAACGAACTGACTATGAGCGGCAACATTTTAAATGAAACGCCCACACGCGTCTGAACGAGGGGAGGCCTCGCGACACCACGCTTCAGTCGTGTCGCAAAAGTGGATCTGCACGGTAAGCATTGGTTCAGGCAATGTTGTAGCACTGGTATCGCAAAAACGCAAACAATACCCAATCCTACCTGCCACCAAGATTTGCTAGCTTCTGCAAAAACACATCTGCTACAAGGACATGGAAACAGAAACTATCATTTTGCCAACCACAGCCCCTTGTGCACAGATTCAGTCATTTCAAATGATCAAAGTGCAGTGAATTTCCCTCAGACAGCACTGTTTTGATTTACTATGCAAAGCCTGGAGGCCTTCAGAGAAATAGGTAAGAACCCAGTCCAGCTGTCTCTGCATGATGGTGAACTGTGACACATTCTGCATGACCATCTGCCTCACTTTGATATGCATTTGAATTCACTTCCATTACATCCCAACACTTGTACTTTTAAGATTTTTTGCCAAGAAAAGCTCTAGGGTTTTTATTCATTAGTTACTTAAACACACACTGCCTAAACAGTTTTTTCTTCCCAGCTTTTGTTTTGCTTTCTAAAGTAGAGTAAACAACAGGTACAGCACCTACCAAAGGCAGGACGGATGGTTAAGTACTTTACTAATTACTAGAGTCAACCGGCTGATAATCCACTGCATATTCAGCAGATCACAATAGTTTTTTTTTTTTTTTCGATTGCAGATAAAATAAATTGTGCTATTTTGGCTCTGATGCAGCCGCCTCTGTCTGTGGTCACTGGTCACCACTCTGTAGATTCGTTCAATGTCCCGCCCACAGCACTCTCTGATAGGCTATTAGCCTATCAACACTAATCAAGACTACTGTGCCTCTGAAGGTCAAAGACGAATGCAGACTGGAGTTGCTCCTGTGTGTCGAATGTAAGCCAGCAGATATTGCTGAAGTTGACATAAACATTACAAACCTATACGAATTTTGCAAAATCACCCAGTGTTTCCACTGGTTACATTTTGCCGTCACAGCAAAAAAAAGAAAAAAAAAAAGTTACGTAAGTACAAGAACTGCAAGGAAAGGAAGAGGGAGTGAGACAGCTCCTGGACAGGGGTGAGAGATGTAACTCATGACCAGATCATCACAGTTTATAATAATAGAGCGCAGTGAGGATACAGACATTTCATACACTAGACATAGGCTATATAACGTGGACCTGCTGATGCGCATTCAACCAGCCGTCACTCTGTTTGTCTCCACTTGTGCTTACCTCATACTGCTAACGGCATACAGCTAATGTCCGGGCAGAACTCGCACTTGTGAACGTTGGTTCCACATTACGTGCATCAATCTACATACAAAATAAATAATGCTAAATCAGCGACTAGACAGCTTTATTGCCCATCTCCAGATCGCATATTTTTACAGAATATTGGCTGATAAGGATCAGCGGCCAATGAATCGGGGCATCCCTAACAGCAACAGCTTTCACAAGTTCACCTGGAACTCCCAAACTGCAAGTAGAGTAGAGAGTAGAGCCTAACGTTAGCTACGATAGCTGACATTAGCTGCAGTTTTTCCAGTGGATCTCTACCAGACAAGCATAATCTAAGTTAAGTTAACTTTAACCAGCCTGGTTCTTTGTGAAATAATAACTGCAGAGAGAAACAGACTTAACACACTTGCTGTTTGGGAGTTCCAGGTGAACTCATGGAAGACCTTTCCTAGCTGTGTGATGATGGCCAGTAAATGGCATATGTTCTTCTCATCTAAGGGTGGTGGTGGTGCAGTGGATATGACACATGCCTTTGGTGTGGGAGGTCTGGGGTCGATTCCCACTGTGATACATCAACCAAT